>NC_134573.1:112470274-112770274 GCF_050947875.1 Dermacentor variabilis | reverse complement strand
TCCTTCCTGCACGGTCGTCTTTTCTCTGTTCTTTCACGGTTTATACGCCCTCCCCCTTCTAAGCACTGAAAGAGTCTCAGATATAGGAAGAGAGGACCCAAATTATGAGAAGAAACCTTTTGCACTAGATAAAATAGACGGAGCCTGTATGCAGACCCGTTAATGTGATGATCGTCAAGTTGCCCACATTCTTGAATTGTGTACGATCAGTAAGTACATTCTACCGGCACTTAACTATGGGCCCTAGACTTCCAGGTTAGCTAAGTAAATTCAGAAGATGCTAAGAAGCACACAGTGAGTGATGAAATAAAATGAGTGGTGTAAGATAAATAAATAGCAAGATATCAGTATGGATTAGAGAGCGAACGTGGGCAGCTGGTGTTGCATAGTTGATATTAAGAACTAGAGTTGGGGGGCAGGCCGCGCAATACTTAGAACAGGTAACCGGCGAACAATATCGCGCCTAGAGAAGGCAAACGTGTTCCACGCGCGAGAGAATTGGATGGACTAATCAAATTACGACAAACGCACGCATAGGGTGAATTTCGCAGACGCAAAACAAAGGCATTTGGGTATGGCTGAGAGAGATCTTCCTTCCGCAGGGGTGATTTGATTATGATGATCGTGATACGAAAAAACGACAAGAAAATCTGGCAGAACCCATCTCACGGTGAACGTCGACGGTAATGCATTTAGCATTGAATCAAGATAGCGACACCAACGCATCCCCCCCCCCCCCCCAGAAACGATTCATATATAAAGTGTGTAATGCAGCCGCCGGGACTCGTTTCGCACTTCCAGAAACTCGGCACCATCTTGTGCCACCTCCGTGAAGCCCGCGCGTGGTTTTCGAAATGCATGGCACTCCCATGGGTGTAAATGCTGAGAAACGCTTCATGCGGCAACACGGCTCCCCTCGCGCTTCTTTTGGACACGTGGCGTCATCTAGTGGCGCTAACGAAAAGTCCGTGCGTGGCCTCCGAGACGAGAAGCGTATCGCGTCGGTGCCTGTGAACGGTGAGAATCGCTTTTTCTATTGGCGCACACCCAGTGGCACATAATCAGTGACGAAAGTTCGCAAGAGCGTCATTTAAGAGTGGTACATACCCGATACATTCTGGCGTAGCTCGCTAAAGCGCTGGCATGAAAAGACGTTTGAAAAGCGCCACAGACCCCGTTCATTTGTGGTGTAGCCTGCTAGTGCGTCGGGTTTTTGTCCTTGAGGAGCCCAGGTGACGAGGGTGCGATTGAGCTCAGCATGGGAGAAATTTCAGGGATCTTGTTTGTCACTGTTCGCACATATCTGGTTACAATGGTTGGCGTCAAAGACGTTCATTAAAGAGCGTCACACACCTACTGGCACATACCCAGCGACTTAAGTTGGCACCAAAAAGGTTCACTGAAGGCCAGCACATGCCGAGTGGGCCATACCCATTGCTCCAAGTCCGTGTCGAAGAGTTCAACTGAACAGTAGTATCCCCAGTTCCGCATGTCGGCGTGAAAGACTCTCGTTGAAGAGAGACCTGACTTCACACACAGCCTGTGTGACACACGGACTCACTCAGGCATAAGCAACGCTGTTGTGCCGCATCCGAACAGACGCCGCGTACACACCGGCTTGGTTATTCAAGACTGGACGATGCGCTTCTTCGTTCTGGGGCTTCTGTGCTGATATCGCTGACATCGAACATTTTATTTGGATATGCCCGAAGTTCGACGCAGAAAGAAAAGCGATGGTCGACAGCTTCCAAAAGAACGGCCTTTCGCACAGGGCTTTTGAAGACGTCGTTTTACCCGGAGAGCCTGCGGCAATATAACAACTGCCGATAGCCTTCATGCGAGACACGAGGCTATTCGACACTTGGTGACACAAGCAGGGCCGCTCATAGGAGGCTCAGGCGGAACAATTGCCGGCTATGTATGCCAGAATAACTCCGCCTGCTGAAACACCACCACCATCTCGTCGAAGAGCGCCACATACGTAAACATTACCACATGCTCAGTGATCCAAGTTGGTTCAGTTTTTGGTTTTAAGCCCTGTTGCCCCAGCACAGCAGCCCGATGCCCTGACCATTCCACGATGTGCTACCCAGTGACCCAGCTAGGCGTTAAAACTGTTGGATGCAAAACATACATGCAAGCTAGATGCAGCTAGATACTTGCAGCTAGTCCCCGGAAAGTGCCTGAAGTACCCTAACGATCTAACGCATTAACGAGAGAGAGAGCGAGAAACACAGAGAGAAGAGAAATAACGGCAGAACTCATCTTATGAAGACTATCGACAGTAATTCGAATAGCCATGGAGCAATGCAGCGATAGGTTGTTTTTCAAGCTTGACGTTGATTTAATACGTCTAGTGGTAGGACGACTTTTGCTGCTTGAACTATACGCTAGATACCTCGAGTTTGGCCGACTTTGTTGTAGCATACGGTTACCAAAGCCACTTATGAGAATGGGGGCATGATGACGACTGTATGACGCCGACACAGTGACCATGAAATTACGAAGAACGAATGATATCAATGGGGCGACAAGTGCATTATAACGACAATGGCACGACGAGAATAATATCTACACTCTCAAAATCTGGCACTGGTGTAAATACGCCAGCGTGACGGCGCTGCCATAATAAAGGGAGATGACGACGATGGTACAACCGCGTGAATAAACAGAATTGACGACGTTGGCCCAACCACGACGGCAGACGACGACCGTATAACGACAAATACATGATAGCGTCTGTCTGGCAACGACCCAATGACGACGATGGCATGATAATAAAGGCATAATTACGATTGAATAACGACAGCACAATTACGATAGACTGATGAACAAGGAATGACGCCGAGCGATCGACTAAGGTGGTATGACGGTGACGGCATGACGACATCGGGATGACACTACTGAAGTGATGCCGATGGCGAAACGCCAGCATGATGACGATGGCATGACGTCAGCAGTATGACGTCAGCACGATGGCATGATGAGAGTCGAATGTCGAAGTTCCAATCCCGACGATGTAATGACCCTGACGGCATCACGACAGAGATATGACGAGTGCACGACGATGACTGTATGATGACGACACTGACGACAATGGCGTGGAAAAGGCATGACGACAATGGAATGATGACTGACGTAACAAACTCTGTGTCATGAAACCTGTATAACGACGTCGGCGTGACCACGACAGCATGACGAGAGTTGGGCGACAAAAGTGGTGGGACGACGACAGCAAGAAAGCGGTCTGACGATAGATGCATGATAGCGGCTGTCTGACGATGACGGCATGACGTGACAGTCACGATTGAATGACGACTATATCATTACGATAGAGTGACGAGGAAAGATTAACGTTGGTAGAACGGCGAAGTCGGTATCACGATGGCGGGACTACGACAATAGGATGACGTTATTTAAGTGATGACCATGATAAAATGATAGCACGTCGACGACGACATGACGACGACATGACTTGAGTTGGATAAGAAAGCTAATATGACGAGGATGCGATGATTACGACGACATCACGACCACGAGCACGTACCAAGTGGTCCAAGCAATAGACAACTTGGACAGTTGGGTCTGACTAGAAGGCGTGACAACTACAGTTGTACTAGAGTCAGGTCACGGAGCTGGAACGACGACGATTGAAGGACCACGACGTCACCATGTCAAGGAGCACTTACCTAATGGTCCAAGCAAGTAGTGAACTTAGGCCACTGGGTCATCGTATGAGCATGGATGGATGGATGGATTCGGACAACTGAAGTAGGCAAAGAATGCTATTTGCATAAAGAGGAGGAAATCCGGGAAGGTAATCCAGAATAAACGATCTATTCGGTACCGTATAATGGGAAACGGGGGAATTCAAAGATAATTAGGAAATACAGAGAGATAAAGAAGAGAGAAACACGATTTCTGCCGGTCATAATCACAACACACAATCACGTGCAACACAGTGAATATCAATTCAGGATTCAGCTGTTTGTGTGTATAGTCGGCTGCCCTTAGAAACTGTAGTGCCTTCATCATCGTCTGCTGCTAAGGCTTATGAGTATTCCAGAAGGTGAATGAGTTCTTGTTATCTAATTTCGCGGCGTTGCTCTTTAGCAAGTTTTGCAACTCTAACCCGCTCGCCACACCAAAGAAATACGCCGTAGTAAGGCTAACGCTATACTTTTCGCTCAGCTGAGTGTGGACGCCCAGATGTTTTGCGTATCATGGCAATTATCGCATACCACTCTTGGCGATGAAAATTTTAGTCAACAGTGCCCTTTAAAGAAATAGATTCTTTATTGTTATGAAACCTAAGGTTATGTTTTCTTAATGCGTTAGCCTTCTTTGAATCGCTCACGCACTTTAAGAGGGCGATCTACATATGTTTGTTTGTATGCAAGCTTGTATCCAACCGTTTTCCTGCTTTACTAGGTCGCTGCGTAGTCAGGGATCGAATGGGTAGCGCATCGGGCTGCGGTTCTCCGGTAACATTGTTAGAAACCAGCCATTGGACAAACTTCGGTCCCTGATTATGTGGCCGGGTGAGCATTACTTGCCGTTCTTAAACGAGCCCTTTCACGCCGACATGGGTCCTCTAGACGCGGTACGGGGTAAGCACGACTGTTCGAAGAAACTCTTTGACGCCGGACTTGGAGGACTGGATATGTGCCACTCGGTCTATGCCGGTGTCCAATGAGCCTCTTTGACGCTAACTAGGTGTCACTTTAATGTCAGTGACTGTGTGCTACTGAGAGAGCACCGCTCCACCATGACGAAAAAGATCCCTTCAATTTATCCGACTCTGAGTGGAAAAAAGCCCACGTCGCGAGGGTTCCTCAAGGAAAGCAAGCCGACGCGTTAACATGCTGTGCCACAAATGCACTGGGTATACGTGCCACTTCTCAATGGTCGCCTTTCACCCCAATGATTTAGTAAGCAGCGCCATTAATTAATGCACTGCGTGTTGTTCTCTCTTCAATGAACCTCTCGCCAACTTGGGTCCCTGAGTATGCGTCATTGAGCATACGACCGAGCGAGGGAACAATTCTCAACGTTCGCAGGCACCGGCGCGCCATGCTCCTCGTCTCGAAGAACACGCGCGGACTTATCAGTCGTGCCTCTAGATGGCGCACCGTGTCCAGAAAGAAGCGTGAGACAAGAGTCCGGTTGCCGTATGGCGCGTTTCTCAGCGTTCGCACGCGACGCCGCGCCATGCATTCCGGAGTCCATGCGCCGGCTTCGCGGCAGCAGCTCCAGACGGCACCTACGGTTCTTAGGGAAGCACAAAAGAGTTGTCCCGCTGCAGCGCACGACTGTATACGGCTGCAGTACACTCGTTTTGTTTGTGGCAATGCATTGCGTCACTATACTTATTCAGTGCTAACGCATTAGCATCGGCAGTCATCGCGAGATGGGTTCGCCAGAAACTGCTTTATTTGACTTTTAATTGCTGGATGTTGCAGTGTTGCAGCGATGGTTTCGTAAACCCTCATTGTGGACGGTTTAGAAAATCAGTGCGCGGGACGCGGGGGCTTTTGCCTACCTTATTTAAATGGAACCACTTGAGTCTTTAGTCACGTTTAAAGAGGGAACGACTTCCATGAGAAGCGGTCTCAGTCTACGGATCCTTAAGCCGCGTGACGCGCTGGTACACTCGCTCTGGAGGGCCTTGGGCAACCTGCCGTAATTTTCTCGAGCGCACACACCCGTGAGTGACATCTTTTTCGGGCGAAAGCGCACGGAACCAGAGCAGAAAACTACAAGAAACAACTTGAAACTGTTTACTTAGGCTCTAGGCAGAGCCATAATGGAAAATGTGAGCCCTATTTCGTAAGTAGTCTATGCAACGCTATTCTCAAATATTGTCGGTATTTGGTTTCTTTAAGGAAGATAAGATTGGTACATTAATTGCGAACCACGGTGTAATTCTCATAACAGCCCCAGAGAAAGCTTATTTCCTGATCGGGTATAAACGAAGCTGTGACGTTCCTGCATGTGAGGACGAATGTACTTGTTGAAGATGGCATTTAAATTTTCTTATACCAGTATCAGACGCTTGGCATGAAGCTTACGCTGGTTCGATACAGATAATCGGGAAACAATAACTTGTACTCAATACTGCCCAGGCGCCTTTATATCCTGGCCAGGGTGGGCGGCGCATGTGCCGTTGCAAAGCTTGAAGACAGCTGTCGTCATTGGCAGCTCGTAGATATTATTGTCTACAATGCAGCCGTTTGCAAGCTGTCATTTGCCACGTGTACCTCAGTTTCAATCGATTGAGCAGACAGAGTTTCATGACACCCTTGACAACGCTATATTGCATAAAAATATTTTTTGTTCATCCGTTGACATAGTTCTGACAACAATGAGTATTGTCGCAAAGTAAAATTACCAGCAATGAATTGATTGCACTTTTACAAAAAATAAATAAAGCTAGAACCGTGGCTTTGTATTTCTACGTGCGTTGCGGCATTTTCTCGCCGATGTTTGCAGCAACGGCGGATGACTTAGTGTTACAAGAACGGGAAACGGGGCGAATTACGCGTTCGATTATAGGACTTTGTTTGGTTCACCACGTCATTCAGTAGAAAAGGCGGCACGCTCATTACCATGCACGTTACTGAACTGCTCATTTAAAATTTTGCCTTTTAGAACCTTATACGTAGCGTATAGCATTAACTCTGCTGGGAAACTGGCCCACGAGGTCCGTTATGACCGTGAACCGAAAACACTATGCGTCAACCAATAGTGAAAAAAAAAGAAGGGCTGTATTCTGATTTAGATCTAAAATAAGTGTTGGTGGTGGTGGTGGTCGTGTTGCAGCGCTAATAAAATACACTTAATTTCTTCTTTTTTAAGAGAGCGCAGCTCCTAGGTGCCCGTTCCAGGGTTGAGCGTGGCCGTCCCTCGGCGTAACTGCGCTAACACACTCACGGCACTGCTCGCGCGTTCGTCGTCGCCGTCCTCCACAGCTGGCTCCGATGTCGCTCATCATGCTACCGTTGCCATGCTGCCCCTTCCTCGGCGAAAGCGCTGACAGCACTGGCCCACTGCCAGTTAGTGCGGGGATTTCAGTCTCAAGTTCTTCGCCTCACTATATCGGGAAATGAAAACACGTATCGGACCTGTGCTAAAATTTTACATTAGGGAGTATCGTAATTGTCCGACACTTTTATTCTTATGAGGCAGGAAAAACCGCTTTGAGGTGGGAAGACAACATGAACGAATCAGTTAATATTTTGTAACTTAGCATAGCCGGTGTAATCGGGCTAACAGTATGTGACTGCCAAGGAAAGGAAGCATCGTCGAGGATCACCAAGGATGATGTGTGAGATGCGGATATTTACAGGCATATGATGGGGTGGGGCTTAAAGGGACACTAAAGTGAAAAATTATTTCTTCTGCATGAGTAAATTACCGTTATACAACACCAAAAACACCATTCTTACAACGATAAGACGTTTGGTACGCCAGAAAAAGCGCAAGAACGAAATACGCGTGGCGACGCCTATTTAAGTTCCAGTACCTGGGGGCTGTGACGTCTTGAATTTTGATGGCATCTTCTAGGGCCTACTGATTATATATAGCGCTACAGATTGACTACATTGTGTTCTAAAGGAACCAAATATTAACCCTTTACTGCACAATTTTTTGTTTCCTAAAAATATTATTCATGGAGTTGTAGGAAAGCATAATAGTATCTGTACTCCCATGGAAACTTACTTCAGCGAATGTCTGTGGTTTCAATTTGCAGAAAAAGGGTATGTTGCATATTTGCAACAATGTGCAAATAAAGAAGAAGTTGAAAGTAAAAGATAGATTTAGTGCGATTTATACTCAGATGCTTATTTGCACGAGACAATCATTGGTGCACCTATGATTTAGTGTGGAACAAAAAGAAGCACTTGTACATGCTTGTGCAGCACAGGTGGTTCCCACACTTCGTGCAGTACGTCATGCAGATTCCCGTCCAGCCAGGAAACAATGCAGTGTTTTCGGGTTATTGTCAAAATGTAGAACATCGAAGCACAGACGTAAAGCTGTGCCCGTGACGACGTGACACGGCAACGTGCGGCGGCACAGCGTACTTTTGAAAAGAAAAAAGGAAATTCGACCAGAGAACATGTTGTCTACATATTGAATCGAAACGGACTTACACTCGTGGCTGTCGCGACTAATTGAATAGTCACTGCCTTCACTATCAGGAGGAATTGCTGGGCCATACCAGCGTTTCGGAGCCATTTCACTATTCCGAAGAAAATAAACCATGTACGCGTTGTTGCATTTGTGCAACATAGCAACGTTCTGTCGCCAGGAACAAACTATTCCGAAATTACAATGTTTTTTTGAACCTACAGAGTCAGAAGGATGTGGAGCATAGCGTAACAACTTTTTTTGCGCTTTATCTTATGTAGAAATACATTTACAATTTGTAAAACTTACCTATATCACTGCTCGTGGGCGCGCGCAGCCTCCGCCACGTTTGTTTTAGTGGAAGATGCGAAGGATTAGCACAGATTGCAGCACAAGGTGCCGCGTTTTACAGACCAATGTTGCGGATATGCACCAACGCGTACAGGAAGCTCCAAACTGACCTTGCTTTGGTTTTTAACGCCGTTCATCAGAATGTTGCGTAAATGCAACAAGCTGCAGTAAAGGGTTAAACATGACAAGTTTCGGGAACCTTTATTCAGCCAACGCGGCCCAAATGCGAAAACATACTTTGGAATCCCTGACGTCACGCTGACGTACCGGCGCTGGGGTTTCGGCGCGAAATTCAAATGCTGATACTTGGACCTTCACTTTCTCATCTAATAATCAAACTATATTTTTGAATTGACTGCCTGCACGGTTCTCAAACAATGCTTCATTAGTCTAAACTGATTTATTGTTTTGCTTTAGCGTCCCTTTAAATAACAAATTTGTAATTGTCGGTCGACGGGAGAGGCCTTCATCGTTCAGGGTACGTAAGCTAGGCCATTCCTGGTGAAGGAAGATGAACATTGCATAGTCATTTTTTAAGCCCCAAAAGTTTGAAATTTAGAAAAGGAGTCTGTGGAACTAGAATTCTGTCCTCTGATTGTAATTTTTCTTAGAAGGACATAGCCTGCACGAAATCGGAAAATTTCTTTGTCCCAATGTATGAAAACTAAAACAACGGGCTGAAAATAGTTCTCTATGGCTGAGCAAATTAAATCATATCCATGTACTATTGTACAGGAGCACAAATATATGAAAGAATACGCGTCTTTGTACGTCCGCATTTCACCTCATGTGAGCAACCTAACTTCGTATCTCGTTCTCAGCATCTTATCAAACATGACAACACAACTTGTACACTGACAACTGTTGTTACCCATAAACATAATTTTACGATACGAATTCTTAGAAAACCAAATGTGAAGTGCTTTAATCGACGCCTATAGGTAGACCACAGTTTCTCGATTCGACTCCCCTACCCCCCCCCCCCCCAAACACACACAGAAAGCTAAATGCATGGCAAATTCCTCTGAGTAGCAGTATTCTTAGAGAATATGGTTTTCGTGCACCTGATATGAATTTATAAGCCTGGGATTTATTTTTCCATAATTATATTCTTTTTTATTATTCAACCCAAATCTTCTTTCCACGCGTTGTCATGATGGAGAGAATTTCAAGGTTTGTCACGTTAGCCTCACGAAAGCGGTGTAAAAAATACGTGCTGCGGAAAGCTCAAGGCTCAAGCTTGGAGGCGCCTAATGCAAATTCGTGCATTCATTGTGTTTGTCTGCGAACTTCTATAACCTCGCACTGTTTGTTCTTGGCAGCCTTCATAACGATTAACGGCCGATAAGCCCTACTTAAAACTAGGCATCCTACCACTGTTGTACTTCTAAGAAGGGTCAAAGTTGTTATTTGTTTGAGTTAGGAAATGGACAGTACTTTCTGTTTCACGCAGATATGGCTTGCGAACGGCCAAATATCATAAATATTTCAGGTGAGCCACATGGCCCGGCTGGAGCCTACACGCGCGCTCTGTGTTTGCGCCACGCAATCCGCCCAGCGCTTCCGCAGTTTTCACAAACTGTGACAGTAAAAAAATAAAAAAATAAAAAAAAACGGCCCGAGCCGGTAAACACGGGAAGCAGACAGGAACGATAGTGCGTGCCCACGGTGCAGCGTTGGTGAAGGGGGAAGCCATTAATCTTAATCTCGACCAGACACGGAAGTAATCTTTGTTTTCTTAGTTTCTAGACAGAACCACAGCACACAAATATGGGCGAGTTCCGGCCCTGCCTGCTTCCACCGACATCCCCTGTAGTTGAATGTAATACTTCTTTTGTTTTCGGGGTTACGTTGTTTTTCATGTATTCTCGTGCCCGAGCAATATTTGACCCCTGACCTGGATAACATAATGTGCAGACTGAGAGAGAGAGAGAGAGCGAGAGAAGTACTTTTTTGCGAGCTACTTGGTTCATACTGAAATTCTTAATGTACTGCGCGCAACAATCACCATTGGGTGCGGAAAGGAGAGACACGATAGGAAAGAGTGCAGAACGAAAGAGAGACTCTTGAATGAATCTTGGAGAGGTTTACCAGGTGGCACGGCCTATCGGGCGGCTCCACGCGGTTATGATGAAAAATGGTATGAAGCGCACAGTGCATGTCACTGGTACAGAACTTGCACAAAACACACCTCAACGATCAACAAGCTAAAGTATGTTACTGAAACCACTGTCCGTGAGGAAGATTAAAATCGCCTTCGTTGCGCGAGGTGCACAGGTGCAGCGTTGGCCCATGGGCCAAGTACGCCTCGTACGTACAGCTCAAGAGACGACAGTGCTTCCTTCATGTTATGTGCGGACGTTAAGTTGGTTCTTTCTATTGTAGATAACCTGCAAGTGTAGATTAAGTTAAGCTGTGTTTTGCCGTGCGTTGTACACAGGGCACAGTGACAATCTTCTCCGTGTAGTTTTGAATATGAGGTATTTAGCATTTGGGACACTTACCCGATAGCGGTGTAGGCACGCTCAATGGCGCCTGTTCAGGCCTCACGGTATGGGAAACTCTCACATGGGATCGTGTGTGCAAAGAGCTCGGTATTGTTTTTTCCGGGTCAGTCCATACAGTGACAGCACGCTGAGCACGCTGCGCCCGCCAGGAAACGTGACAAAAAAGCTGATCCGTTAAGCTTAAGGAAATGTATTGAGAGTAGCTCGGTAGAGTTGCGCAGGCTGGATCGCACATGTAAGTAGAATAGTTGTGCGCCCAAATAAAGCTAACTTTACGAAGCGTATACGTGGTATTTCAGAAACAATGTGCCACATTTGCTAAGAGAGGGAGAGCGATAATTTTTTATTAGTAGTAAGGTGGAGAGGTCGGCCTGAATGAATTGCCTCTAGCCTGCTGCTCCAAGCTGGGGAAAGGGCTTAGGGAAATAACAGAGAAACGATGTGAAGAGGAAGCAGGGTGCTTTCTTAAGAAATTAGCACTGTCCTTTAGCACCCGCAAACAAAAATAATTCTCCGATCAATAACGGCTTGTCTTGGTGAAAAGAGTGCTGTTTCGATGCGTGCCATCCAAACTAGTTAAAAATCCCCTTAACTAGGTTTAAGAAAAAATGGCAACTTCTTCCTTAGCAATAATGATAGAATGTCATGGTGACAGGTGAGCCGCTTCGTGATCATTCCCTTCGAATCTAATTATCGTGGCCTCCATTTCTTTCTAAACTGACTCTGCTATCTTTTATTTTAGAAATCTGCTTTTCTGTGTGGTGGCTTTGTGTATATAAAGTAGGGTAGGATGCAATGCCCTAAAATTCTAACTTTATTTTTCCAACAATATAGAATTTGCATTATCTGCACCACTGATAAGTTTTTATGTCTTTCAGAGGTTCTTAAAGAGCTATTTATTTATTTTTGCTAAAAATGATACACTTTAACATTTTTACGTTATGCGAAATAAAATGAATAATGTGACGCATAAATGACGCTCTTTAAGTAAAATTTATTCAGCTGTCGTCCATTTGAAACTCAAGCTGCTATTAGCTCTCAATTCCTAATAAGAAGTTCACCCTAAAGGTCTACGACCATGTATCTATGATCTAAATGTATAATGCACCCAAACTATTGGTAATTCGAAAACGCAACGCTGGTAAAGTTGTTTTCGAATTTTCGCATCTACATTTACCAAAGTTCCAGTCAGGCCTTCTCCGTTGCATGAACCAAGTTCTTGATATATTTCCGGATTTTGTAAGCAAATAGGCCACCTACTCACCAAATAAAAATTCTGCCAAACAACAGGGCCGGGCACGTGGTTTCCAGTATCCGCAAATTGCTAATCATTCTTTGCAAGATTGTCGAGACTAAACCTTTTCGCTAGTAGAGCACTATTTCGTATATCCTATTTCCGTGGCCACATCGCACTTTCCGTTATTCGTAGGAAATATCTTGTCGTGGGGGGCTGTTATGGCAGAATACGTGACGAAAGAACAGTTTGCTTTGTCTGGAACGACAGCGACAAAAGTTGTCAAAATATTTCATTGTTTGATTATATGTCCGAAACCTGCACAGTCGGTTATCTGGGATACCACAGTCGATAGCTCGGGAATAATTGCGACCCCCTGGGGTTCCTCAGTGTGCAGCCAATGCGTGGCACACGGCCGTTTTTGCGTTCCGTCTCCACTGCAGTGCGTCCCCTGTGGCCGGGTATTGAACCCGCCACCTCGTGCTCAGCAATGCAACGACGGGTGAAAGTCGTGCGGTGGGGAATTAGGCTCTTCCATTACAATTGCCATGTAAGGCCTGGTCAAGCGACGCAGCAGGAAGGGAAATGATTCGCTAAGCATCCGCCCCTATCGGGGAGGAGAACGAAGAGGGAGAGGATAGCAAGGTTACAGTTTTTGTTGATGAGAGTTTCACTGTAGAAGTTCACCGAAAGAGAGAGAGAGAGAGATAAAGGAAAGGCATGGAGATTAACCATGCTCGCGGGCGGTCGGCTACCCTACACGCGGGGAAGGGGAAAGCGGGAAAGCTGTATGAGAAAGAAGCAGCTGGGAAAGAGGGAAATTGAGTGGGCGCGCAGTCGCAAATTAATCTTCACTCCCGTATATGGTCCCAAGCACTCGTCTAGGCAATATGCTTTCAAAAATGCATTGGCGCTTTTTGTGGCCTTTTACATACTGCGGGTAAAGTTCCGGTATCCTTGCTTCTATGAACAGTCTGTCGACAATGGGTGTACACGTAAGGCATATTGCCTGAACCCCTTGCCACAACCTCGCCGCACTCACTGTGGAAAGACCTCGCACGTCATTCAGCTCAACTGTCAATGCATATGGTGCCTCGCTTAAATGGGGTGCACACCTGCGGCAAGGTCGGTGTCTCCACCATGGTGTTTGTGCCGTCCTGAAGTACACCTCAGAAGTCCAGGCCGTCATAAAAGTCAGATCTACCACCGTCTTCACTAAAACAATTAAGAAACAATTGAACTTACTCTTGTTGTACGAGAGATACAATAGCCGCGTACACATATATACTGACCGATCGACTACATCGACCAGTTCTCGCTGTGCTGTGTTTATAACGACGACAGGAATAGCACTGCGATTCAAGACGTCACATGTCACGACGTCCACGGCTGCAGAACTCACGGCTCTGCGCAGTGCGCTTCAATTGATTGACACGGAGTGTCCTGGTACGTGGGCTGCGTTTTCCTACTCGAGACCAGCTTTACACAGCATGCGGTCAGTTCTCCGACGGAGAGCTCACGAACAGCTAACATACGATAACATCGTAACAGATAGCATCGTGGTGAAGTAAAACTTCATCACGATGTCAAACAGAAAGGCCACAAAATTATTTTATAATGGCTAGCTGGCCATTGTGGAGCCGGTGGAAATGATCAAGCAGACAAAGCTGCCCGAGACTCAGATCAAGAAGAACACATTGTTCGCATTCCTCTTTTTAAAAGAGATGCTGCAAGGCAGCTTTCTCACCTGGTGCGCGAGCTCTCTTTAGCAGAGTGGAAAACGCCAAGTATAAGGCGCACCAGGTTGCACGAATTGAACCCTTCGCTCTAACTCCGACCTCCGCAAGAGCTTCACCGACGTGAGGCATCGCTTCTGCACCGGCTGTGGCAAGGAGTGGCTTTCACAAAGGCGTACACTACTTTGATTGGACTGACCGACAGTGCTGCATGCGACGTCTGCAGCGTCGAAGAGAACATCGAACATTTATTGTGTCAATAAATGACACAACACGTCGATTTCAGTCGGAAAGAAAAACATTATCTATCGCATTGTGACGACTGGACGATAGGCTATTGTCTGTGCAGGTCCTGCTTGAAGACCGTTCCCATAACTCGTCGTCCCACAAAGCTGTGAAGGCACCTTTGTCTTTCTTGAGGGCGAGTAGCCTATGTGAACACCATTGACTCCCTCAGGACCTCGGTGTGCGTGCGCGAGCTCACCGCAGCTTTCCGCCCTCCCCTCTCCTTTATCTCATCTTTCTGTTCCCTCTCTCCCGCTCCCCAGAATAGGGTAGCCAACCTGACGCATTTCTGGTTAACACTCCTGCCTTCTCTCTTTATTTCCTCCTCCTGTCGTCTAAGCTGCTGGAAGTAGCACGCCGAGCATATCGTTGACAGTCGGGGGTTAGACAATGCCGTAGAATACATTCTATAAAACACGTTCGCAAGAATGGCACGCGACGCTGTTGGCCATTCCGATGATGTCCGCCGATGCACCAAGATTTACAGTGTACTCGCCCCTTCACTATGGCTTGCTCGTTCTGCCTCTATAGGATGCATTGTCGCAGCACGTAACCGGCATCTGACATTACTTTCTCTGCAGTAATTGCCACCGTCCGCATTGACCTACGTTTTGTGCCAACGAAGCTTTACGTGCTTCCCCTTGAATTCTCGTATCATCGGTTCAGTCGTCCATTTACTGCGGTGCTTTCTGACCTCCTTGTTCTCGCCGCCATGCAGCTGCTTCGCGACTGGCTTTTCAAAATATTTCACAGCGCATGATCACTCGCGGCAACGTAGCTTTGTGTTCTATTGTAGCCGCGCTTACGTCGCAGCGCTACCTGCCATCTATGGCAATTCAAGAAATCTTATTATATAAAGACATACGAAAGCCCAAAAGCATACTTGGCACATGGTAATAGGAAAATCTCGGCACAAATATAATACGTGACTGTAGTCACTAAGCGCACGCCTGGTTGCGAATGTCCGATGGGTCACTAACCCATTAAAAGCAATTTCTTTGCCGAAGAATGCGAATGATAATTGGTTTCCACTTTGGTCATGTGATTGAAGAATACTAAATTATTTAGGTAACTCCGAGTACCGTACTAACCGAAATATGTGTCGAGATGTGTTCTTTAAAAAAAATACAATGTCACCTCTTGCTTTGTATATCTTCGTTTATCAGAATAAGAGCCGTCTTTTCGCAACCTATGGTGTGCATGTTAGCGAACGCATAACCAAAGGCGAATTCCTATCCAAATGTGATTCGCTGAAACCATTTCTTCTTTTTTTTTCTATATTGAAACTGTGTCAACTAGCGTGCGCTCTAGTCGTAACCCCATGTGTGATTTCCTTTCTTGTCTCGTGACCGGTGAGTAGCGGCAGTTTTAAGTGGTGTTCAAGATAACAGTTATATACTTTGCCGAAGTGAAAGGCAACATGAGCGTTCAGTGGTTCCGCGCCAGTCTGCTGTTCCTGATAAAAAAAGAGGAAAAAAAGCGTGCAATATTGGATGCACAAGAAAGCGAAAACTCTCGGCCTGCAATAACCCACGTAAAACGTCATTTCACGGGCGTCGTGCAGTGCTTCCGCATTTTGAACAGGCCCTTCCGGACTTTGCGCAGGAGCTTCGCGCACGCTCGCTGGAGTTGACAGTGCAGTGAATTCGTTGCAAAGCTGTAGCGCCGTTATGAAAATAGATGTCCTTCAGCGATTTATGTGTTGTTTTCTTTCTTTCTCCTTCTTCTATTTCATTTATTTATTTTTTTTTTTTTTGCTGCGAGGTAGTAGGTCGACCTATATTCCCACTTCACCTATTTTCAGGCACATGCAGTAGTTTCGGCCCTCTTTTTATATTATATATGTATTTTTTTTAAACATCACTGCTATAACTCGAACGGCAGTGCATGGAAACAGTGGCGGTGCGTAGTCAGCGTCTTTGAGCTGAGAGGCGAGCACTGTACGTCTTGACTGTCTTTTACTTTGTGGCCTGCTTTTCCCCACTTTTATTGAAAGGTGAAGAGCTTTTTGGAGTTCTGCAGTTCTACAGGCATGGCGTGACTCAAGCTAAAACTCCGTAACATCCATGCTTTCAATGACTACCTTTCTTTTCGCAAAAGCTGTGCATTTTTCGTCATCAGGGAAAGTGCCCCTTGTAGTAGGTTAAGCCAGCCCGTCCCTTCTTTATTATTTCGTCAAAATTGAAATGTGACTGTTATAAGCCGATGTTCCACGATGGTTATTATTCAGTGATGACAAGGGATACTTTACAGGGAAACATTTCAATTGTTCTGTGTGCGGTGGGTTGGAGGACAAAAAGCATATAAAACTCTTTAAAGGAGCACTGAAACATATTTTGAACTAGTAAGAAAATGTTGCCAATCTATAGACGAGGCTGCTGTGAACATGGGAACCAGATAATATTGCACTGCATGCCTCGGGCAACTTGCAATTTCTTCTGAAAACAATCAAAAGACTCTTGCTCTTTTCTTCGACATGCAGTCCGTAGCAAGGTCGCATCAAGCCAAGCAGCCTCAACATGTATTGAGGAATTTCGTGAACACAAGGACATTCTCAGTAATACTATTAGTGCTAACCTTGAGCTAAAGAAATGTAAAAAATACACGTCTTCGATTTCAATAGGACAAAATGTATTTTATCTTACCACGTTCTACACGTGACGGTGGCGCATAGCTGCGTCTGCTGTGCGTGGCCTCAGAGATTGCTTTCGCATGCTGCTTAGCGCATATACCGCGGCCGACATGGGTGCCGCGATAAGCCTTCTAGTCAGCGAGACGCTTTGAAAACATCGTGCTCTGATTAGTCTTTGTGAATGACCCAGCATCCGAAAAAAAATCAGGCGGAACACATTTCGAAATGACGGTTCCTATTCCATGCTTCCATAAGAGCTGGCTCTATGACAAAATAGGGACAGGCGAGCGCTTTCAGAGCAACAAGAAATTTACTGTATATCGGCTAGACCGCGCCGATAGAATAGGCGGTGGTGTTTTAATTGCTATTCACTCTAGTTTTGAATCATTCCTTTTGAGTGTAACTACTAATTTGGAATTACTCTGGTGCTGCCTATCTATTGGTTTCAAAAAAATAATCATAGAGGTCTGTTATCGTCCCCCTAATCCCGATTGTGACTTTGCAGAAAAAAAATTAATGACACCCTAAGCGAAATATCCGTTCGATTTCCCGGTTCACCTATGTTTCTTTTAGGAGACTTTAATTTCCCAACTATTGACTGGTCACGTTCCTGCCCCTTTTTTAATCCGACATCTGCAGAGGCTACAGGATTTCTTAACGTTTGCGTAGAATTTAACTTTGCACAGCTCATTATCAAACCAACACGTGTGACAGCTACTACAAGTTCCTTGCTTGACTTGATTCTGACCACTCATGCTGGTAAGGTTTCACCAGTGACCCACGTGCCTGGCCTAAGCGACCATGACCATTTCCATCCCGCCTACAAAAGTAAAGAGACATACCAAATATATTAGGGACAACAAAAAGGCTAACTTTAACGCTATAAACTCTGAGCTGTCAGCCTTTCTTGACTACTTCCTTATGACACATGTAGACTTATCAGTTCAAGAAATGTGGTTGTCTTTTAAAACTACAGTAATGCATCTCATCTACAAATATATTCCACTTAGAATAATTCATCAATCTTCTAAGGCCCCTTGGTACAATAACCATCTGAAAACATTATCCAACAAAAAATGCAGACTTTTTCGTTCCGCCAAAAGGTCATTAAACGCTGATAGATGGTTAGCATATACATCCGCTGCGAAAGCCTATACAAGCGCTCTAAACACGTCCAAATTTAACTTCTTTAACTCAATCCTCTCTGATAAAAACCATCTCTGATAAAAACTAACCCAAAACGCTTTTGGAACGTTATGAAATGTATCAAAGATAGCGTTATAAGTCTCATAAACGATTCAGGCGATCAAGTTCCGAATCATCTTTGCGCTTCTGTGCTAACCAACACGTTTGCCCAATCATTCTGCACAGAAAATTTAAGTGACAATCCCCCTTTTACATCCGTTAACTTTCCGGCGATGGATCTCATTACCCTAGACCCAGCAGGTATCCGAGCCAGAATGTTCAAGATAAAGGGGTCATCATCATGTGGTATTGACGGTATTAATTCCAAGTTTCTCCAAAACACTGCAGAATACAGCTCCATCATACTTACCTTTATTTTTACTAGATCACTTAACGACAGTGCCCTACCCATTGATTGGAAAACCGGTAAGTTGACCCCGCTTTTTAAATCGGGAAACCCACATCACCCTTTGAATTACAGACCCATCTCATTAACTTCGGTACCCTGCAAAATTTTTGAGCACATCATTTTCACTCAGCTTGTAAACTTTCTTGAATCAAACAATTTTTTTAGCCCTTATCAGCACGGTTTCAGAAAACCTTTTTCTTGTGAAACACAACTAATAACATTCACTAATGACTTGCATGGGTTCTTGGACTCGGGTTTTGCGGCGGACCGTATTTTTTCAGACCTACATTCGGCCTAATCAAGAGTATGCATCCTCAATATGGGACCCTCATCAGTTAACATTAATTAACAGCTTAGAAGCTGTGCAGAATCGGTCCGTTCGTTTCATTCTTAAGAATTACCAGCGCACAGCAAGCGTAACTAGCATCAGACTTGCCCTCAACATATCTCTCCTTTCCAAACGCAGAAAAATCGCTCGCCTTTGTCTGTTCCGTAAAATATACCTCTTAATTCCTACACTCAAGTCACGCTTTATCGAACTAGCCTCTTTTACTTCTGCACGCTTGGACCATCGTCATAAGGCGAACATCCCATTCCACAAAACGTCTACCTATGGTAATTCATTTCTTCCAAAATCATGCCAGGAATGGAATCACCTACCGGATCCACTAGTCTATATAACTAACACAGATAACTTCCGTAAGGCACTTACTAATATTATCTATAGTATGCCTTGATGTGAATGTATAACAATGCAATTCCGTGTTCTCCTGATCAGTATTGTTTATAAATTTTCTTTTTTATTATCTACCTAACCCACAAACGGTGTATTTTGTATTATGCTTTATTTTCTATCATTCTGTGCTTATTGTCTCACTCTAACTTGTCCTATATACCATTTATTTATATTTCATCTGTATTACCGAAGTTTACCGTTCTCCTTTGCATAACTACTTTTTGTTACCGTAATATGCTTTTTTTGAGTCACTCTCGCGTTATTTTTACATTGTACCATGCATTGTCATCTGATTAGTATTCGTGTTTTCCTTTCTCCTTTCTCCTTTCTTACATACTTATCTGTATTTATTAGCCCCTCCCCTCTGTAAGGTTTCCTTGTAAGCCCTGAGGGTACTATAAATAAATAAATAAATAAGAGCAGTCGGCGCCCTCTATTACCGCCACCGTGAAGCCTGCGCGTTGCCTCCGAAATGCATGGCACAACAGTGCGTGCGAACACTGCGAAACGCGTCATGGAGGCCACCGGGTCCTCTCTCACGCTTCTTTCTGGACACGCAGCGTCATCAAGTGACGCGGCCTAGAAGTCCGCGCGTGGCATCCAAAACGACAAGAGTGGCGTGCCAGTGTTTATGAACGCTGAGGGTTGACCTTCTGCTTGCCGTGCACTCAGTGGCCCACATACAGTGACCCAAGTTTGCAAGAGGTCCAATGCATGCGTGGCGCAGCTCGTTCAAGCGTTGACATCAAAGGCGTTCATTGAAAAGCGGCACGTACCCAGTGCCAAACTTGAAGCAGCGAGAAGAAGACGAGGACTGTAATCGAACAGGCAGCAACAACAAGAAGAAACACGACATGACGAGCTGCATCGGTTACTGTCAACAGATGGATTAGTGCTCGTCTTCGCGCTGCAAAAGCTTTACTCAACATGAACCAGCTCGCCCAGATCAAGTCGTTGCTACTACTGACGGCACCCAGTGCATTTACGGCGCAGCGTGTTAATGCGCCGAGTTGCTGTCCTTGGAGGACCCTTGTGACGTGGGTTCAATTCCGATAAGCACCGGGGAAACTTAAGGGACCTTTTTTCGTCATTGCAAAACAGCATATTCCCCGTGCCACATGGCTAGTTAGCCAAGTTTGTGTCAAAAACTTTTATTGAGCGCACATCTACTGGCACAGACCCAGTGACCCAAGTTGGCATCAAATAGGTTCACTGAAGACCAGCCCAGACCGAGGGGCATATGCAGAGTGCTCGACGTCGGCGTCAAATAGTTTATTCGCACGGAGGTATTTACTCCGTTCTGCATCTTACAGTGACCCATGTCGTCGTGAAAGAAGTTCGTTTATAGCGGTTCAATATGCCCCAATTTACTCCAAAGCACGGCCCATTTGAGCACGCACTACCCTATGACCCAGGTAGGCGGTAAAACGGCTGGACGGACGGACGGATGGACGGACGGATGGAAGGGCCGACAAACAGACAGGCAGACAGACGGACAGACACCGCAAAGTATATGAAGCACCGTAAGAATACTAAAGCATTAACGAACAAACGAAAATATCCCAGTTCTGTGCAGGGTCTTGCGCCTTGCTAACCTGCCTGTATAGTTTCCAGAACGTTGTAGTAGAAACGTAAGACGAGAGGATGTCGTGCATCGACGCACTAATTGCCTCAAACACCGCTTATATTTCAAGAATTCGAAAATCTTTGCGGCAGGAGATTCGTGAGGTGGCATTCTTTATTAACAAATTCACACTGTGATTTGTTAGAAAAGTGTTTTAGGGCCCCTTTAATTGAAACCGATTGTGATTGTCAGTTGATGACGCAGAGGCTAAGCTAGCGTATGACATAGATTCCAACCCACAATCAAAGCATGTATAAGATTGCTTGCGACGTTCCACCAGCGGCTACCTCTATTCCTTTCTGGAGGTATGCGAAGTTAGAACGCCCTGTCGTTTCCTGAAATTACAACGAAACAGAAAATAAGCGGCCTAACAGTGAGCGACGGCCCTTCCTTGAGCTCAGCGACGATCCAGATGATGCACATGCTGTGGACAGCAGCGGTTCGGGACCATTGATCTTCATCTCCGTCAGGTGGCAAGAGGGTTTTCCTAACTAACCTGCTGGCAGGATGACTTCCAGCTCTCAACATTTGTTCTAAATATTGAGCAATTTATGTGGGCAGTGAAGCTCTTCTTAAGGCTTAGTAGCTTAAGAACTCCCGATATATTGATCTCTCACATACTGGATCGATATAGCCTGCGTGATAACCTTGACGCAATTTGTTTGTTTCCCTTATAAACCAATTAACTTTAATTTACCAATTAATTGGTAAATTGGTAAATTAGATTAATTGGTAAATTTACCAATTAATTTTCTAGCATAAAAGGTTTATACGTTTCTGCTGGTCTTTTATTTTTTGCTTCAGACGTCAATCAGGAGAAACACGTGTAATGAAAACGTTCTAGAGAAAGTTCTTATGTTCACCCCCTGCTGCTTTCAGGCTGAAAAATAAAACGAGGAGATGAATTTATTAAAAATTGCAAGCAGGAAAGAAAACAACCCCTGGCATTGGGAAAGCCTAATGAGGAGGCATATTAGCGCTAATTTATTTCTGTTTTCTGCAAGTGGAGGATGGAGGTGTCGGGTATTTACTCTAGGCAACTATTCTGCGCTGAAGAAAAACGCTAAAAGTGACGGAAAGCTGGGACTAAATATAACTTCAAGTGCGCTCATGAGCTTGGACTTAATATAGGCATGCTAAATTTGCGTATGGCTTCTCTAATGCGAAATGACTGATACTCAAGCAAGTAGACGTATATAGTAGCCGGACCTGTCCTATGACAAAGCACCTTCTACTCTGAACTTGGATCTTTAATGCGTGAGTGCCGGAGTATATATCCTATAGTTATGGCTTTTACGCTTGCCCTTGCGGCGCCTCGCGCGTAATATTAGCCGCGAGCTGCGTTTTGTAAGAAGTGCCGGAGAAATACGGGGCTTTATGCCAGGTGTGCTAGTGAACTGCGCTTCCGAATGCCATAGAAGGGATGTTCACAGCCATCTTCAGATGGCAGATAGGACTAAACGGGTCGGTTATGTCGGAAGCAGCACACCTCCGGTAATCCATATCACTTCTATCCAAAGAAATATGATTCTGGCGATTTTTTTTATCGTGATATCAATTACATGGACACTCCAAGCAAATTTCCGCCGTCGTTGTCGCCGTTTCCCTCGCCGTTGCCTTGAGGTTGTGCATATATGTAGGTATACGAACGCTGTATGCCGTGCTGTATGTCGTACAGTGTATGCAGGTTATATTGCTACAATATTTTATCACTAATGTTGCACGCCAGCTCTTGTATTACGCAACAAATTATTCCTCAGAATTCTGAGAATAGCAGCCCGCAAACGAACGTCATGAAACACAACCGTCATATATTGCATGCCCTTCATCTTAAACCTTCTCAGACAATAAAATATTAAGAGCGCAAAGCAGTAGCAGAGCTCAAGCGTGAAACTGATGTAGTTTTACTCACCGGCAGCGTAGTGGAGCCTGTGGAATGTCACTCTAGGCCACACGCTGCTGTATAAACCTTTTCAGGGCGCGAGAGATTTTGGCGCACGCGCACATACCGCGTCCGCGTTAGTCATTCCCTCGTATACTTAAGACGATGTCCTAAAAATTCAAGGGCAGCGGTAGACCTCGCTATCGCAGTCGGGGCTTCACCTTTTGGGCCAATGTGCCAGTTAAGTTTTCCTCCAACGCAACATATATCTGCCACTGACTGTCGCTCTAATCAACGGCTTGCGTGACGGGGCAGTCTTGCGCGCATGTTGCGTGATAACTGTTAGGAGAAAAGCGCAAATTGGTAGAGTCCCACCGAAAACACAAGCGCTATTATATACTTCTCTCGCCTTGTGAGCAGTTGCTTGTGTACACGTGTCAATTTACCCCTCTTTTCTAATATTATGTTTCTACCAACTAGCCCCACAAGAAGTACCCTTGCGCGATAACTGCGCCGTTTCTTGATTCAAGATTTGTTTTGAGTAAGGCAGACGTAAAACGAAAGGGCATACTGAAGAAGGCATTTGATTAGTGTTTTTTATATAGTTGCCTGGAATGCGTGATTTTTCACGCCAGTTTAAACATTACCTTCTTGCCAAAATCATGACAAAACGAAACAACGCTATCTCCCACAGGTATCTTTCGTTTTCGTTTTACTTCTTGTTTCCGAACTAAAGAAATTCACGTGGTAATAAGGTTGTGTTCGCCCATTTCTCGCGCATATTTTGTAGTGAGATATTGCATATCAATTGAGGTCCGTTTTTTTTTTAATTCACGGTTATTCGATCTTTGCCGCCGCTTTACCCTCGACTTATGCACCTTGCGAATATTCGCCAACTTCCTGACTAGTTACAAAAGTCGACACATTCGCCGAAGCTACGCCTAATCACAAGGACGTGGCATATCTGGACGCTGTACAAGTTGACTACATAATTTATCTGCAAGCTTTGTAATACTATCTGAATATCTCGTAAGGTTCTTTACGTTTGAATGCAGACGCTGTAGCATTTCCTTCTTGTTGTCTTCACCCTTTTTCCGCTTCTTTTTCTTATTTTTTTTATTCGGAAGGATGCCCTTAGGTATAATACAATTTCCGACACAAATATGGAGAGGATCGTCACGCGTATGCAAACCACTGTGTTTCGTGCATGAAGTCTAGCCAGGACCGGGGAAGCGGCCAGCGTATCCCATGTTACAAGTCAAGAGTTCGTCTCGGACAATGACCGGTTTGCTTCGAAGTGACTCAGAAGCAGTTGCTGCAGCACAGGGCAAAGCTACAGCAAGTGTGTCGTGTTCGCCGCAATAATAGAGATGACACAAAGAGGGCATCACAACCTACCGCCTCCCCAATCTTTCGCTCGTTAAGCTGTTGAGTCAGCGCACATTCTCTCTGTATAATTTCGAATCGCCCACTGGCTGTTCGTGATGGTACGATCCCTCCATTAACCGGCGAAAGCGTATCTAAGTAAAAAAAAAATCATCTTCACAACTTGGTAAAGGTTTGCAATAGATCGATCAAGATGTCAAAACAATGTGCCCGGAATGGCACACAGGAACAATAGCAAAATGTAGCATGTTCCTCTCAGCAGTACCCGGGGCAACGTCACATCAATTCTCCGGACTTGAATTCCCTTCCTTCCTTCTTTTTTTTTCTCCTTCTTCTTCTAATCGCACTCACGTTTGTTGGCGAGAACATGCTAGCGGGGAAATTCAGTGCGACAGGACGAGTCACGTGTTGCAGCATCGCTGCAAGACGGCGAAGTCTGACTGCTTCTTCTGAGAAAGAGCGATTTTTCAACCCAATCTCGGTCGGTGCGCGCAGGAAGCGCCCGCTTGGCGGCCATGGCAGCACTATAGAAGAATGCGTTGCGCACATGCCGTGTTCAGTGGTACAGTGCATGCATCAAACAGTCTTACTGCTGTGTCTACGTAAAATTTTCAGCGCAAAAAAAAAAGTTTTTATGTCGCTAGTGCATGCTGAGCAAAGCTGTGCGAAGGAGAAAACCAGTTGCGAAGTTCACTTACTGGCGTCGTGGGCAACGCGCCAATGCGTCACGGAAGGTGTCACTGGCGGCAGGAGGCGAGAGACTCTTCAGAATTTGTCACTGTCAGTTGTAGGCAAGAGACTCAATTGTGTCATCTTTTTTTTTTTCTGCGACCGAGATTCAGTATGCCTTTTTTCACCAGTTGACCAATTTATTGAATTTTTTTATGTTATCGGGGCTTTCGATCGGTTGTTCGCTGTTTAGTTTCCTATAGTAGCGGATCTCTTTTACATGAACCGAAGCTCTCTGAATATCTTTAGGTATTACTTTTATCTAAAGTACAACATGCAGTTGAAAATGCCAGGCATGTGTCCCTTAATTCTATTGAGTGAGCAACGCGCCTAACGTGCTGTCGAGACTTATGTAATCACAGCACGTCGGCCTGTTCTTTATTTTACGGTGCGCATACTGGTCACATGTCAAATAATATGGAGCTACTTCCTTGCTTGAAAGCAAGCAGGCGGGTTCACTTTATGAAATAAAGATAAAGACGCTCTGACCACAAAGAAAAAAGAACTAACAGGGCTTATATTTGCGTAAATGTCTCACCGTGAATTGTAACCTATAATGCTGAGCAAATTCCACCCCTGACAAACAATTTGAGGTAGGCCTGAGGTACATTCCTGTGGCGAAGTACTCGGCGCTGAGTGGAAGGGGAGGAGGAAATAAAGAAGGGTACTATGGGTGACGATGAACGACAGATGCAATGTGCAAAACGCAAAACAGGCATGTCTACTCGAAGCCTAGCGTCCAGACCAGTGCTATTGAAGAAGGACGGGTCTTCCCCATACGCTCCTAAGAATCTAGCCTCTTTTTAGAAATACACACCGGAATTACTATTCAAATGTGTATTTCAAGAAAGGGCTACATTCTCGGGTGCGTTAGGGCAAGACCCGTTCTTTTTTAAAAGCACTGGTCTGGACTCTAGGCTATGAGTACTCTAGCGCTGGTCTGGACTCTAGGCTTTGAGTAGACTTGCCTATTATGCGTTTTGCACATTCGTTTTGTCATTCATCGTCACCCATAGTACTCCCCTTTATTTTCCTCCTCCCCTTCTACAAAGCGCCGAGTACTTGGTGAGAGGGGCGCACCTCAGGCCGACGTATCGGCCTTTCACGTGATACAACTTCTTCTTTTCTCTCTAATATTTCTCCGATGAAATAGACGGTCTGAAGGCATCTCGCCATGCCGGGAGGAAGCAAGCTGAATGAAAGAAACGCTGATGATGCCGGCCAAAAATGGGTATGTTTCTTTTCTGTGAACAAGGCTTTCGGACCGGAAGGCGAAACGTCTTAAAAGCTTTTTCACCTGGCCTTCTTGCAAGGTGTTCTATTTTTTTTTTCGTTCAATATTGTTTGTTCGTCACGTTGAATAGAACTATGTGGTGTTTTTTAGTTTTCTTTTTTTGCTGCAATTTTAAACTTCCTCTCTAGTGTTGACAAGTTTCTTCTGTGCTGGCTTTCCTATACTGAAGGAAACGATTACGTGCAATATTCACCATGTTCGATGATATCAATAGACCATGTGCGCTGGATGTTATGTCGCATATTTCCTTAATAAGCTAGGCGATGAGAGGGTGTGATTTGCGGGAGGTATGTTGTGTTTCTTTCTTCTTATATTGGTTATTATTATTCTTTCAGAATTCCCTTACTTTCGCATTCCTGCTCGTGGAATAACAGCGGTGCTGTTGCTTCTTCGCGTAACCTTGTTTTCAATTTGACACTGCATTGCGTGCCGCAGGCTCTGGCTAACTGCTTTTTTCGATAAATATTTAGAAAGTTTCGTATTGGTCGCTGTAATCACGCGAATCGGCTTCCGCCGCTCTGTTTGGAAGACTGCCACTCTCAGTATTTATTTAGCCTGACTGCGTGGTATCGCGCCGTATGCTGATGGCTGCCTGAGTGTTGTGTTTGCCGATGTTAAGTTTCAAAAAAAACATATTCTGATTATCTTTCCCGTTAAGTGAAGGAGAATGTGTTAACATTTCTTGGTCTTTTTTTTTTTATTTGTGTGATGGTTCTCTAGTTTCGTTTCATGTACGAGCACCCGATGTGGAAACAACGCAGTTTGTTGATTTTTCACCACGGCGGAGACTGAATTACACAAGTCCTGTAGCTGTGTGCCTTCCTTCACTGATGTAGGGCGCGCTTCCCTCGATCCGCAATAATTCTATGCAGAATAGGCTGCACGAGCCCAACAAAGGAGGGATTACCATATAATTGAAATCTCACCGGCGGAAACACACCATTCTCATGATTCTTGTTCGTACGGGAAGCAAAATACCGAAAGAAACACTAAAGCATATCAAGTAAAATTGTTTCCCTCGTATAAGGAGGCCCTTGCGAAAAAAATCTGTTGCTTCTAGCAGCTATACAGCATTGGCTGACATCCCTAATGTTTAGAGAGAGAGCGGGGGAACACAAGGTAGGAGGGTTCATTCGATGTTCTTAGATTTGCTACCCTAGTCGTGTTGACGAAAAAGGGAGAGTGGTAGAAAAAGAAGAGAGAGCAGAAAAGATCAGATCAGTCAAGCACACGTGACGAAGCCAAGGGAGCATACAGCCCAGCACCGAAGTCTCTTTTTGAAAGATACTGTTAAAGAACTCACGTTAGACTCTCCCATGTGCCCGGATGAGAATGTACGATGGGCCTTTTACGGAAGCAAGCGCCGGCTTAGCGTGGCCTCACGGCTCATCAGCCCGGCAAGCCAGTGGCTACAGAGAGAAAGAGAGAGAGGAGCACATAAAAGCGGGCAGGTTCAGCAGGCTCACGGCCGAGATGCTACCCTGAATTGGGGGAAGGGGATAAAGAGGCGAAAAGAGAGAAAAAGAGAAATGAGGACAGGGAGCACCGGTTGCACATACACTTGAAAGGAACGCGCGAATTCTATAAATGGTCGCAGAGACCTGTCCACTTGAAGTACGGAGCAACGCACTCGTGGGTTCCTGCGCCAGCAACGAGCATGGCCATGGTCCAAGGATCTCCGCTTCTGAAAACGGTCTTGAGTCCAGCCAGTTTAATTACATGTGGATTTAATGGCGCAGGACGTCGTAACGAGAACCAAACTGAGGAACAGGAGATGCTCAATAGTCTCTTCGGTTGCTCAAGAGTTTCATCGTATATATGTCACCCATTGCAAGTGTTTTTGAATGCCACCGCGATCGGAGCGGGAAATTCGTGATGGCAGTTGCATCTTTATAGAAAAATTCAGATTATGTGCACGATACTACGAGGAACTAGGATACGTTTTATTTATTTATTTATTTATTTATTTATTTATTTATTTATTTATTTATTTATTTATTTATTTATTTATTTATTTATTTATTTATACATACTGCGGCGCAATTTGCGCTATAGCAGGAGTGGGTTGAGAAAAGGTACAGGATATGCATTGGAGTATACAGCGGTAAACACAAGTGAACACTTTTACAAAAGAGTACTGATGAGAGGAAAATACACAAGAAGTTATACAAATGCTGCCGGGCATGGGTGAGCACGATTATGCATCTAGGATGGCGGTTGCAAAAATTCGGGATGAGCATGAGCGAATGGACCCAGGTAATGAATTCCAGCCTTCGATTGAGCGGGGAGAAAAGCTGAATTTGAACATGTTAGTACCTGCGTAGTAGCGTATCAAGTTTAGGTCATGATGTTTTCTCGTTGATGATCTCGGCGTGAAGTTAATGTAATTATCATTTGAGAGCCTAACCAAAGAATTGACATTGCTATGCAAGAATTTTAATGATTTGACACGGCGACGAGAAGAGAGCGTGTTTAGGTTCAAGGAAGAAAGTGTTGAAGAGGGCGAAAAGTCGCGATCGTCACGATGACATATAAATCGCACATATTTTTTTCTGTATTGCTTCTAGCTTATTAATCTCTAACTGCTTATGCGGGCTCCAAACTACAGATGCATAATCATTAACAGGGCGTATTAGAGATTTATACATTAGTAACTTTGTGTCTTTAGGAGATCGGGATAGTGTTCGCCTCAAGTAACCTAATTTTTTAGTGCTTTACTGCATATGTAATCACTGTGTTTAGACCGTGACATGTTATGCGTAAAAATGACACCAAGATATTTATACTCAGAAACCTTATCTACAGCACGGCCATTGAACGAGTAACTAAAAAGGTAGGGGCACGATTTGTTGAAGAAAGACATCAGAATGGTTTTATTGAAATTAATATTCATGTGCCAAGTGTTACCTGGAAAACGGCTCTTGAAGGCGATCATGATCATTGGAAGAGTTAATCACTTCATATAGAACGCAGTCATCAGCATAAAGAAGGATGTTAGAACAACAGTGAAGTGGCAAATGGTTTATCTATAATAAAAAAAGAAGCGGCCCAAGGACGGAGCCTTGGGGCACACCTGATGTCACATCAGCAGTAGCGGAGTCAGTCGAACTGTAAGAGGCGAATTCGGAGCGGAATGAGAGAAAGCTTAAAATCCAGTTAACTAAAGGAGGATTATTAAGTACAGCATTAAGTTTAGAAATACGTTTAGAATATAAAACGGTGTCAATGCCTTCGAGAAATCTATAAAAATAGCATCAACTTGGTTGCCTACATCAAGGTTAAATGAAATGTCATGCGTGACCTCAGCTAGCTGCGTTAACGTACTAAAACCACGCCTAAACACATGTTGCATGTTAGACAGTAAATTATTTGATTCCAGAAAGAGCATGATGTGCTTATGAATGACTTGTTCCAGCATTTTGCAAGACTTCGACGTCAGTGAAATTGGCCTGTAGTTCGACAAACACTGCTTATCTTCAAATTTATAAAGAGGGAGCACTTTGGCTAACTTCCATGAAGAAGTTACAGTAGCGGATGATAAGGACTTTCTGAATATGACTGACAGATATTTCGATGACTACAACGAATAACGAACAAGGAACGCGTTGTGCATCCCGTCCGGACCGGTGCATTTCTTAACATCCAGGTTTAACATAATGTTGAGGATGCCTTCGCAGTTTATCTCAACGTCACTGATTGCTTCAGAAGAAACGATATTGGTAAGTGTCGGGATCAAGTTGTTATCGGAAACAAACACGGACTGGAAATACTTGCTGAAAGCATCGAATCACCGCCGGGTCGTTGATGATGTCATTATCTATTCTGAAAGAAGTTGATGAAGCATTGCGAGGTAAAATAGAAGACCAATATTTTCGTGGGTTAGTTCTTAACAAATTGTGCAGGCGAATGCGAGAAAAGAAATCCTTCGCCTTTTGCAAGTTAAGATTGAGTTATTTCTTTGCCTTAACAAATCTATCTAACGCTAAGGGGTCACTGCCTCTTCTGGGACGCCTTAACCTTCGACCGCGACGGGACAAATGCAAGATATCACGAGTCATCCATGGAACGTTAGAATTTCTTTTCTTAGTTTTAATGGGCACAAAACGTTCGATACATGATTTAACAAACGCTCAAAGTAATTAGCAAGGCAGTTGACGTCCTGGTTATCTGAAAGTGCACTAAACGTATCGAAATGATCAGATAAGGCATCAGTAATGGAGTTGTCCGTACGAGTAAAATCAGGAAAACTAGTAAACGTGTAGGGGGATATAGAAATTGGACAAGAGAGTGACACTAAAATGCCTTTATGGTCTGAAATACCATCAATTACCTCGCAAGAAAAGTCCCGTTTGGCTAGGTTAGCGCTTAGAAATGGTAAGTCAAGGACGGAATTTAACCTGGTTGCACTAGGAACAACCTGGGCGAGACCAAAGGACAAGAAAATGTTTATTAGTTCTTTACAAATAGCTGTGTCGCGACCGACTGCAGACAGTGATGGCCAGTGGATGCCAGGGGCGTTGAAGTCACTCACACAGGTAAAACTCGACGAAGCATTGTTAATCTCGCTCATGGAATTTACAACAGCATAGCAAGAGTACAGCCGCGGGGACGATGTATAACACTAATCGCTATACACCGATTATGTAGGTAAATTTTACACCACACGGATTTTGTTTCCTGAGGAGAAGGTAAGACTGAGAATCGTAGATCCGACCGGGTAAGCAGTGCCACGCCACCACCAGTACCACAATTCCTGTCTAAGCGCACGGCAACAAAACCGGGTGGAGTGAGCTCAGATTCGTAGATACCATTGTGCAGCCAAGTCTCTGTGATGCCGTTAACATGGGAGGAATGAACAGATATAAGGGACAATAAATCTGAAAACATTTTAACAATGCTACGAGCGTTTACATTTAAAACAACAAGGTTCTCAAAACGGCCAGGTTGAATTCAGGAAGTAGATGGAACGGAAGTCAAATGGTCAGGCTCAGAAGAAACGTTGAGCGGGCGCCATTACTAATGAGTTTGAGCTGTCATCCCAGTTATAACGAACCTTGTCAATGAAAGCATGATCATATCTTAACTTCAAAACAGAACCGCTGTCCCTAAAAGAGGCTGATGCGCCCCAGATTTTTTTTCCCGAATTAACCGAACCCTAGAAGAGAAATCTTCTGTAATGACGAAATTTCAGCCCTTGAGTTTTTAGATGTTCCTAAGAACCTCGGTTCTGTCGTTGAAGTTAGAAAGTTTTAGAATGACGGGACGAATGTAACCAGTGCGTTCTCCACCGAGCCTGTGGCAGCGCTCAATATGAGGGCAGCTAGTCTTCAAGTGCTCAGTAAATACAGATGAAACTGCAGTCATCAGGGTGGTAGAGTTTTCATCCGGGACTTCAGAAATACCGTGTATTATCAGATTGTTTTTAGGAGAATGATTTTCAAGACTGTCATTTTTTAAGACCAAGTCCGTTACCTTAGTAGTCACGGCATTTATTTCAGCACGTAAATCACACAGTAAACTAGAGTCTTTGGACATAGGAGTGGTTTCTAGTGCATGGACACGTGACTCTAAAACATCAAAGCGACGCACAACTGACTGTTGAAATGACTTAATTTCCGCAACATCTCGTGCCAACTGAGTCTGCCCCTCCAATAATTTAGAGAACATTTCGAATACCGAAGGGCCGTTTTTGTCACGCCTATCAAAGGAAGGGCGAGCATCATCATTCTCATCGAGAGCTGAACCGGATCCACGCCTAGACCTAGACCAACGGCCCGGGCCAGAGTTGATTTCCACATCTCCGCTCAAGAGGAGACAACTTGCTCAATACAATGCATGCGAGCAGCACGATACAAGACTTTGTGGGCAAGGGAGCTGTAGCAGAAAGCGATCATCAGATGGGATACACTCGGCATCAGAATAGTAACATACCTGCATGCAGAACAAGCAGCGATTAAACATTGTACCGGTGCCGCTTCAGCCTAGCCCACTGAAGAGTCGGTCCACGTACTGGACATTTATACCGTCGGCTGTTCACGTCACAGACCGAGAGTTGTCGATGATTGGCCGATCAAAGGAGAGGACATCGGGGTGACTGGAATACTGTAGCTTGAAGAGGGACGCGCCGAGGCATTCGCACAAGGAAGCGATAGAGCAGTTCCTGGGCAAGCACTCGGTGACATCCACGTGCTCGACCACAAACAGGAGCCAAGTCAGACGAAGCAGTTCCAGGCCGTGTGATGCAGGGGGGTGGGGGGGTGGGGGTGTACAGCAAGGAAGCCGAAGAACTGCATGAAGAACAAGCAGCGATTAAACATGGTGCCGGTGCCGCTGCAGCCTAGCCCACTCTACACACGTTACACAATCTACATAAAGTACTACACACGCTAACGTCAAAATAATGTAATAATAATATTTGGGGTTTTACGTGCCAAAACCACTTTCTGATTATGAGGCACGCCGTAGTGGAGGACTCCGGAAATTTTGACCACCTGGGGTTCTTTAACGTGCACCTAAATCTAAGCACCCGGGTGTTTTCGCATTTCGCCCCCATCGAAATGCGGCCGCCGTGGCCGGGATTCGTACCCGCGACCTCGTGCTCAGCAGCCCAACACCATAGCCACTGAGCAACCACGGCGGGTCCTAACGTCAACACGATAGGTCTAGGTGCTAAAATAATTGTGAGATTCACTTTTTGTAGAAGATAAATTATAACAACCGAACACGAATGTCGCCTTTCACAGGTTTCTTATTTCGGTATTTATGGTGGCAGCGTAAACAAACCACATATTTTCGTGTTTACACCTAACGGTAGTGCCGAATAAATTGCAGGGAGTTTGTTTGCTTCTTATGAGTATGCTATGATGTTTTGAACGAGAAAGATGTTCTGTTCGTTCTGTGAGGCAAGCACTGATTGCTATATATCGTGATACAGCATGCCGTAACGGTTTGTTCTGTGGAGGAGAGCAGAAATCTGTTTTGTTGCGAGAAAACGAATTCGATGGCAAAATATACTGTTTTTGACAGAATATGCTGCTCGTTGGCATCACTATTATGACGAAAATATAAGAAAATACAAATTCCAACTGTTTTAGCGATAGTGGGTAAAATGGGGTCAGCCATTTTCCAAGAGTTAAATACGAGAGAACCAAGATAGAGCTCTCACAGGGAAAGATAGAAGGTATTCTTTTGGCTTGCGTCGAGCTTCTAAAGCCTGCACAGGTCATCACAAAACGATGCCGCCAGTATATTGATGCCGTGATTTAGTCAATTAAGAATGAGGGTAAGAAAATTAAACATACTTGTAAATTGAGCAGCATGAAATGTACTCCGCGCATTGCAGCTATGTTTCAAGTTTTTTTATTGTTCTCTGATTCGAACGCTTTCCTCTGTGGTTGTAAAATATAACCGTAACCCCATGATGCGCCATATACGACACGCGACAATTTCCGCTCATTAAATAGCAACCTTGCATTCTTTTTAAATAAAATTGAGCTTTGTTTTAATATTCACGGGCGTAAACAAATAGCGCCTAATTTTTTTCATACCTAAAGGGAAATCGACGTTGTAAACTGTTAACACGACGTGGCTCACATAAAGAGATGCAGAGAATGTGTTGAACGTGCAGCAACGTCGCTAGCCTAACTACGTAACGGGTGCAGCGCCGGATCACAGCTGGTCCAAAGTTACTGCGCCATCTTGTCCTTGCGCGGCTGGCACAAAAATACGATCTGTCGCGCGGTAATCGGAGAAATGTGGTTCAGAAGAGGGCGTGCTGCAGCGTCGAAGTGCCTGTGCACAGCAGAATAACTTTTTCGCTATTATATGTGAACGCGAGCGCATGTCGCCAAGCATTGAAACACGCTCACTTTTTACATTCTTAAGTCCTTTAGGGCTCAAGGAGATAACGGCTCAACAATGACGGCAAGTGATGACGTCGATGATAGGGTTCAGTATGATGACTGCGCGTCGACGACAACAGCGACAAAAGACGGTAGCAAGACTTCGACGAAGGCGGTGTCACGCTGATCATTACGGCGCGACGTCAGTGACAGCGACGGCGACAATGGTGGTGACGTGACGACGACAGCTACGTTTACTACACGACGATGACGACGGCATGACGGCGGCGATTTGTTGACTGGCGTCTCAGACAACGCCGTACTGTCTTTCTGGGAAAAACGTTGGAAGTGACTGCAGCGCTAGCTATTCTGAGAAAACCCGCGCTCTATACTTCAGTCGTGCGTAAGCCTATGTTTGGCAGTTATTCGCTGCTAGGTTAGCAACCACATATCCTTGAAATTTCGTTTAATTAAGGTACAGTTTCTTGGCTGTCTATAAGCATAATAATGTTGCTATAGCTATCCTAGCCTGTCTGTAACAACGACTTAAATCAACCACTGTGCGTTCAATGCTATAGCTGGTTGTTATGATCACTGAATTTCAGTTGGTTCAAATAACACTGCCTCCTCCTTGAGGTCTTTCAGTGTCCCTTCTCCCTTCCCCAGTGCAGGGTAGCCAACCGGCCTCAGTCTGGTTAATCTCCCAGCCCTCTCTCTCTCTAATATATATATATATATATATATATATATATATATATATATTGCCTAGGTAGCATATGTGGATTCATTGACCAGTTGCCTTCACCCAAACAGATCACGTTCTCGTGAAGCCTGTGGCAAAAAGGACGTTCCACGTCCGCCGCCAAGGTCTGTGAGTGGTGGCGCTGGCTAACACTCCCAGGGTTCTACTAGGACACATAAATACCCAAGAAAGTGGATGGGAAAACGACGACACGGTAGCTCAATTGGTAGAGCATCGCACGCGAAATGCGAAGGTTGTGGGTTCGGTTCCCACCTGCGGCAAGTTGGTTTTTCATCCACTCTAATTTCCATTAATTTATCGTTTCTTTATTTCATTTATTAAAGCACAAGTAATTTACCCTATGTTGTCCTTGGTGTCAGTGTTTGTTGGCTTCTTCTGATATGATTATATATTGCTCTCTCTTCTTTTTTCTCTCTCTCAATATGGAGGCAAACAGAATCATTCTTTGGGATGAAAGAAATGTTGTTCACTTTAGTCCTCTGACGTTCTTTTTCGTTCCTGGAGAGGAAAACAATATGTGTTACACTATTCACCGCCAACCAACTACGTGTATTTCGTGCTCACGCAGCTGTTTACCGTCCCGTCTATGGGGTGTGCAATGGGTGCTGAGTTTTTCATCGGTTGAATGTGCCCCAGCCACCGCAAATTAGCACATTTCGGGTGTACCATATAAAAAAACAGGCGTCTTGTATTTGTCATTACAAAGCGCGCAAGTGCACGCAGATACCGCGTTATTTATATTACGTGTAGGAATTATGTTACCGTTGAACCAATTAACAATACGCATATATTTGCCTGATTCCTAGTGGGCGTTATCGCATACTACTGGAATATCGCAACCCGTGCCACTATCGCCGAGTCAATCGGCTGGCCTGTTAGAGGTCGCAAGTGAACTCGACAGTTCATGGATGAAGATCTCGCCAAGCTCCCCTCCTCATCTAAGCGAGCTGGAGGATCACTTTGGAGCTTCGACGTAACACGTGTCTTTCAGCCGATTAATCATGCTGTCTGGCAGTAATCCCGCGTACAGACACGTTTTCCCAACGGATTGCATTTTTTTTTTCTGTCTGACATAGTAGGCTAACGCTGTGCCAATATAGGCTCAGTATTCTTCTTTTTCTTTCCTGCAGCACAGCTCGAGAAAAATGCTCTGCCCGCCGTAATCCAGCTCGCAAAAGAAGACGAATGGAGTGTGTACCTCACGTAATTGTCTTGCCAGAATGGACTCCACGTTTAAGTGCACTATCGGCGAAGATCCAATCCCCGAATACAGCACTGGTTGCCACCATGCCCCCAGATACTCTTAACGGAGTTAATGGGAAAGGTTATGTCAATAGGTCATGTAACGTGCGAGTACTCTATGGGAATAAACTGCGCTTGCAACTGCAGCAGCACAGAGAGAGAGAGAAAGAAAGAAAGAAAGAAAGAGAGAGAGAGAGAGAGAAAGAAAGAAAGAAAGAAAGAAAGAAAGAAAGAAAGAAAGAAAGAAAGAAAGAAAGAAAGAAAGAAAGAAAGAAAGAAAGAACAGTAAAGGCAGGGATATTTCACTGTCACTGTCACCAACAATGTCACCAGCGGGCATATTGACATCTTATTTATGATTCCAGCCTGAGGTCCGCCATTTTTCGTTGGGTCAAACACAGTGAGTGCAGAAGCGCACCTTCAGGTTTTGCACCCCGCTCTCTATACCCACTTATGTGCGCGCTAACACACAGCGAAAGCCACGAAACCGCCACAACATTTCTCTAAATTTAATGATCACACAGCGTGACAATGGTACCATAACTGTATAAGCTTCGCAGCCATCAGGATGCGAGATCCAGGAATGGTCTTAAACACAAAAAGAAGTAACGTCGCGCAAGAGTGAGTCCCGTTTTCCAGCTCTCGCCTGCGGCGTAAATTTAAAGCTCCCCAGGGTAGGGGGAGCAGACAGCAGGACCACAGATCAGAACACAGAACTCGGAGAGAATTTAGAAGGCGTAATCAGAAAAAAATCAAACCTGGAGACCACGCGAAGCAATCTGCATATGTATTCGCAAGAACACAGTAATAGATATATGTGTATAAAACAAGACAAATCTCAGCGTTTTCATCCTCCGGAGCTTTTGTTCGGCGGACGTGAAACTACAATACGAACTCCACTGCTGTCGATTCGTCTCTTTCGGGGTTCGTGTATATGTGCTTCTCGCTTCGCGGTGTGGTGTATTCTCCAATTATTTTCCTAGCTCGGATGCGAGAGGAGTTGAGCGTGTTAGGTGACAAGCGTCAGATCCTCCTTGGCTTTGGGTCTCCTCAAGTCCGTTTAGCTCTTTTCTTTAAGTTAAGCTTTCCTTGCCTCGCACCAGGGGCTTGGCCTTCGTCGTCGCCACTCACGTGCTACCGCAACGAGCTGTCGATGCCAGGTAGCGTTCGGTCGTATCGTTTGTCTAACGCTGGTGACGTTCCCGGTTAGTCCTGAATGAACGAACTTGTACAATTACGGCGTAAACGCATTTCGGTCGCTTCCGTGTTCCATGTCAGTGCAACACAGACCAACTAGTAAATGCGAGATACACTATTTCACCCTTCCAAACAATATGCCTGTCGATAAGTTGTGTGACTACGTGTTGCTCAACACTCAGCCAAGTGTAACTTCTAGCTCAATAGATAGAGAAGAACACGTGAGAAGGTGAAGTTTATATATATATATATATATATATATATATATATATATATATATATATATATATATATATATATATATATAGGGTGTGCCAAATGCTATGCACCCAGATTTAACAGATATGCAAATGCCACATGTAGCACGTCTGAATCAAGGTAATGTTCTTTGCAGTCTCTTGGAGGTATTCAGATGATTTGTTGCGTCCTGCCTAATTACATATTTAGTCCTAATTGTTTAAGCAACTTCTCAAATATTACAATTAGATGAAAAGTGTCAATGAGACAATTCTAGAGCAACATGAAAAACTCCCGATGCAAAGTTTTGTTGCCCAATACGTGCTATATAAAGGTAGTTTTTCGAACGTGAAAGAAGCCTGCGTATACTGGCAAAGTGCCTGCAGCGGCCAGTCGTCCGGCAATTTCGCGTGTATTTACGGATTTAAAATTTATTTTAGTTTATTTTTATTTGGGCCGCATTAGCATACATAAACTTTCCGAAGCTTGTCATGTTAAATCTTCGAATTCTTTAGGACACGATATACTTCATTTTCACCGATAAAAATAGCAGCGTCCTCTATCAGACGCTGTCATATCTTATGGCACCAAGCCGAGCTGGTGGGGAAACTAGAAGGTGGTTTCGGCACAAATCTGTCGTTATTGCGCTTTTCTGGTTTGCCAAGCCCGCTCTCAATGCAATACTTTCTTTTAATGTGTGAGTGTAATTTACAAATGCAGTTCAAACTAATTCTCTCTTTATTGTTCTTTAGGCCCTTATATTGGCGCCTAGAGGGGTGAGAATGTTTAAAAATTTCCGCCAATTTTGCTGCAGGCTGTTATGTTGATACAGCCGTCGAAAAGTGCCTTTCCAATCTCTCGAGTTCACACAAAAATTCGGGACGCAGAATCAATATCTAGCCTATAATCTGGTGTTACACCTTCGTCTCTGTGTTCAGGTCAATAAAAACGTTTTTTTTAAAACAAGGATCGTAAGGAGGCAGTTACTTTCTCGTCGCACGCGGAAATACTTCCTTCGCAATATAACTAGGGTATTTCTTTTATTAGTTTTTTTTCACATTCGTAACATACCAGTCGCTAAAATGAACCTATGCTAAAAAGTAATTATGTCCCTGAACAGTCTTCTGGTCTGAGTTGGTTAAGGCGCATATGTAAGCTGCCTATATAGAAACATTTTAATTAAGGTTATACATTTTGGAGCAGTCTATGCATGCCTTGCAAATCTTTAAAATTTAATCACTACAGAGTGACTAGAGCGCATGTTTAACAATTTCAACGGTTGCGTACAATACGAGCGTCGTTTAAGCAACGCAAATTTGCATGCGTGCTACAGCGCACCCTGCATGTGAATGTGTGTGTTTGGGCGCGCACAGTTGCCGCCTCCCCTCCGGGAAAGCTCCTAATGCATGCAACTAGTCCATGAATACAACTAACAACGCTTCGCGAACTTGTACCGGCGCATTCTCGTTCGCCGCATTAGGTTGAAATGATCAAAGTTCGCGCAAGAAAAAAAAAAGTGATTTAGCGTCTTACGTGGAACATCCAAGTGTTCCATGTAACCTCGCGCATTGCGAGCACATATCACTGGATCCTAAATATACTTATGTAACGTAAAGAACTAGAAAAACCTGGGCACCTCGACGAATGGTGATAAGAGCGTTAAAGCGGGTACTTCCTTTTGCTTCCGGCAAAACAACTACGGTCGGTACCACGGGTGTCTCAAAACGAAGATTATTGCGTCCAAGTCTTTTATTTATCGTTTGATGCTCTAGTAAAATAGCAACACAATAAGTGATGTTTGAAACACTTGCGTCTTCAAACAGAAGCTGCTGGCATTGCATTATGAGTGTAATGCGCTCAAATGAAAAGTTATACAGTAATTGATTCTGAAATAGTCTTGACTTTCGCACTGCTCTGTAATGCGGCTGTCGGCTCTTACCCCGAGAAAATACCTTCACTTGCACTAAATATATGGTTTAAATTACAGAAGATGCATATAATATTCATTCTATGAACGTGAATGCTTGCATTGAGCTTCGCTCTGTTCATTTTTCAAGAATCCTGAGAAGGGTTAAATAGAAGAATATATGTGCCACTCTGACTTTGACCCTTGTCACTGCTTAAGGTATTCCTTCCTTGGTTAAATTCCAGCTAGGAATGCACTGAACCGTCTCGTACGAGTATTTCGAAAACATGGGGTTATCTTATCGGAAGCTATTTGATTGCGCACACAATTTCTAAATAAAATATGTATAAATAAGGATTTGACGAATATTTCCGCTAACCAAGCCAAGTGTCCGTCAATTTGTTCTATGCTGTCGGTTAACTACAATACAGGTATTAAATACCAACGTCAAAAGCTACCTAATTTCGCAAAACGGCTTAGATTCTTCTTCTCTTTTTTTTTGCCCCCGTAGAGTAAGAGAGATCGATTGAGAAAGATACTAAGCAAAAAAATAATACTAACAAAAATAATAAGTGGACTTCAGTTGCTCTTCTAGCGCAAGGCATCATAGTGTACATGGTTGTCGAGAAAGACTTCTTGATGAACTGAAGCTACACAGAACACACTCCTCGTCCACTGCAATATTTGTGCCATGAAAATCGAAAGATGCAGTATTCTCGACAGACTTTGCTTTAATTTTAAAAAAATAACTAGCAAGCTGATAAAGGCTGCTGCAACAAATATTTTGTCTTTATCACCGCCATCTAGCTGACTGTCCCTAAAAAAAACCTCGTTCAAAGTTACAGCATTATGAGATATATGAAAAGCCCGTTGATATCAGTTTTGACTACGCCCCTGACGGCGGTCTATCACGATTAGCGCATAGCATATAGTATGAACAAAATTTGAGGATGCTTAAGCTTAGCCTTCAAGAGTGGAACGCGATAGCGTTATCGCACTCAGTTCGCACCACCCACTCATTCGCTCGGCATGCTGTTGAGTCACACAAAGACATAGCCGCGACGCGCCATGAAGGCGGACGCGATCATGGGCTCGATGGGATAGTACTCTATCTTGCTTAGGAGGACCACGCAGACGCATGACTCCTCGCCAGCAGCACGGCACACATCGCATTGGACACTTTCCCACCAGACGCGCTACGGCACAGCGATCACGTTAGAGGCGTCCCGCACCGGACGCTGCACCAAGGAGTCGCACTGTGAGCGGAAAGAGGAGCCGCGTCGCCTGAACACGAGGGTTCGAGTGACGCACGCTGGTAGTTGGAAGGGGAGAGAGCGATAAAACCTATTAAACTCAAAGGTATTGGGGCATCCTCCCACCGGTCCCCGCACAGCTCCACTGCGCTCAAACGAGACGAAGTGCAGAAGCGGGCGAGTGGCGTGCAAGCCGTCGGGGCAGCGCCGTACATTGCGAGGAGGGGGTCTTCTGTGTTTGCTGCAAGATGGCTCTGCGTGTGCGCCAAGCGCAGAAGAAGTGTAGCGGAAGCGTACTTCGCTACTCGCCTAACTGCGACTTTTGTAATTTGCATGCTCCTATCCGATATACACCACGGTATAACTTTCTACGGTACTCACCCGCCGTGGTTGCTCAGTGGCTATGGTGTTAGGCTGCTGAGCACGAGGTCGCGGGATCGAATTCCGGCCACGGCGGCCGCGTTTCGATGGGGACGGCATGCGAAAACAGCCGTGTACTTATATTTAGGTGCATGTTAAAGAGCCCCAGGTGGTCGAAATTTCCGGAGTCCTCCACTACGGCGTGCCTCATAATCAGAAAGTGGTTTTGGCACTTAAAACCCCATAATTTCATTTTTTTCTAGGCACATTTCTAAGACAACACTGCATTCACTAGAGGCGCTTTTGACCCGCTTTGAACCATAGAACTCTTGGCTAAGTGGTAGTGTCTCCGTCTCACGCTCCGTAGACCCTGGTTCGATTCCCACCCATCCCATCTTGCAAGTTGTTTTTATTTATGAATTTTTCGCTCACGGCCACTGACGCCGACGACACCAGCTTTTCTGCGACACGAGCTCCTTAACACTGTCGCGTTAAAACACTGTCACCATCCGGTGTGATTACAAAGACGGCGCCGAATAAAACAACACACGAAGAACTGAGACACGATACAAGCACGTAGGTGCACTAACAACTGAGTGTTTTATTTCTTGACATAGTAATATATAGCTGCTGTCAAGGATCAAAACAACAAGAATAAACAGGGCATTCATCTGCATCGCACAAGGAAGCCAGGATACAGAATAACTTCTAAGTGTCGCTCTCAAGATACGCCAGTTCCGTTGTCGAAAGAGAAACTGAGGCTTCACTGATAGAATCAACACCACGCTTCTTGATCTCAAGCGCTTCCAATATCTCCCTTGTCAGTTGATCATCACCTCTGTTCAAAACACTGGTTCTAGCAAAATCTGGGATGCACTTGTGAGCCTTACAATGCGCACTTATATGACCGGAGAGCTGGTTTTCCATCCTATATCGATGCTCATACAATCTGTCATTCAGACATCTGCCCGTTTGGCCTACATATATGATGAACCGCACGACAAGGGAACCGAATAGACTACTTTGCCAGACTACATGCTCAGTGACTTCATCCGGTGTGACATATACATGGAAGCTTAAATTCCCCCAGATGTTTTAGTAATATTATAAAATATTTATTATGCTCCTATGTAAGATAAAAAGGTATAAAAAATATTGCCGACACAACAGATAAATGTCAACGATGTTTGATTGTCCACGTAAATGCTCTCCCTTCTCCGCGATAGGACTCTCGGCATAAATAGACAAGTTTCTTATCAGTCAATTTAGAATATGCAGCATGGATCTGTGGGAAAGCTCTTTTTTTATCCTCCGTAACTTCTTCGCTGTTTCAGACCCATTTTCGCGAAAACAAATCAGGAGCCTTAACCACACTAGTGAAAACTAGAGAAGAGCGTTTGAACAGATTGCTTACAGGCATACGCAGTATTTATCAGAAGCGTAGCACCCCGCATACAATACCTCATGCCATCTCGGCCTCTCATTTGGTTGTTTTCAGTCTTCTGCTCATTATGCAGCGAAGTAGGAGGAGTTTAAATTCGGCCTCCAATTAGTTATTTGTACATTTTCGAGGCGTTCATGTGATGTACCTTGGTAACCTTTTCTTTTTCGTTATTATTTTTTCAGTTTTCAAATTTTGGTCGCAAAGACGTAGAAAGGATCTTACTCTCACAGATTCGAATGAAAGGAAATAGATTCAAATTCTTCATTCCTTTTTCTTTAGGCAGACTTCGTTAGATCAGACAGCATTTAGCGATTTTACTTCGCGACAGTTGTGCAGACGGGGTGCACAGACTTTTATGACATTCTTCGACTGTTTTAAATAAGATTACATAGAAGGCTGCTTCAGACGACAACCTTAACAAAGGCTTTATTCAAGCTTAGCTCCCGGGAAATTTTCTCATCAGTCTTTCCTAAAACGCACAGACGAACTGAAGGATATTGTTCAATGAAGGTGTCTCTTTCTCTGTCGGAGACAAAGTATTTTTTAATATTTGCTCTAAACGCAAACTTCTTTTATCCAGTACGCTCATATCTATACTGTACTACGCCGAATAGTAAGCATAGAAGGGTTTCAAAGTGTTGTTGCACTTCTTTATGAGAACTGGTCTTAGAGACAGACTTTAAGCAGTGCCGTACGCTGCTTTCCTTTTTCCGCTTTCTTTTTTTTGCTCTTCTTTCCTTTCTTTATAGCATTTCTATTTTCGTTCATTCACCTTACCCTCTTTCCCCAGCACAGGATAGCCAGCCAGTCTGAAAAGTGGCTAACGTCTCTCTCTTTTTGCCTATGCCTGCTCCTTCCTTCCTGCCGTTAAAACTTCATTGCTGACATTTCTTCTTTTGCTTGTAAACCTGTACATGTTCCCGCCTGCGGCAAAGAAGAAACGTTTCTTCGTGACTTAATGTGAATAAAATCGTTGATGGAAATTTTTGAAAATCCTCTTACAACCTGGACTCTGGCACCATGGTTGTAGTGTAGCATGAACCTTGACTACTCTCTCACCCCGCAATGCGATCATAAAACAACTCGCTGAAAAGACGAGCTCTTTTTCAGTACTACATCTTGCGTACTCGAGCTGAACTGCAAAGACCGACTGAGTGCACCCGCCGTGGTGGCTGAGCGGCTGTGTTGCGCTGCGAAGCACGAGGTCGCGGAATACCGATGGGGACGAAGTGCGAAAATGTCCGTGTCCCGTCCAGTAGGAGCACGTTAAAGATCCCCTTGTGGTCAAAATTAATCCGGAGTCACCCACTCATAATCAAATCGTCCTGTTGGCACGTTAAAGCCCCGAATTCACTCATTCATCAATTAAGTGTGGTACTGCGCTCTGAGTTCACGCATGGGTGGTCTTTCCAAAGCGAAGCGTTTGGCATGGCCTTTGGCATGGCGTTTGGCATGGGCCATTGATCGTTGGTTTCTCGCCTGATAGGCTCCCGAGTCAAGCTACAGCAGACAGTATACATAGCATTGAATAGTCACCGACGATGTATTGCAGGGACCTGCAAGTCTGTTAGGCGCAATAAAATAACGTCACGACATAAGCCCTGTGCGCACGATGTCGGCTCGTAGGTGTCTCTATGGCCCACAGACCCCTTAGTGGGATATCGCATTATATTTAACGACTTCTTTGATTTCAAATTTCTTTCTTATATATTCGGGCTGCCATATAGTTGATCCAGTAGGTATGTGCCGCCAAACGCTTCGGCTTATGTAACACGATATGTTGACCGGCAAAGTAGGGCCAGTGAGTCGTTCTCTGTTCTCTGTAATCAAACGATAAATCATGACATGAAAGCTTTACGTAGGACCTCGGCTTATAGTTTTCTCTAAAGTACGCGTACCTCTTAATGAAATGGCGCATGATGTGTAACGACTTCGTTTTATTTGTAAACTGTACAATATTTATGCTACCTTATTCGTTGGCCTCTGCGAATGCGTCACAAGGTGTGCACCCATTCTCGACCGATCCTCTAAAATGGATATGCTATATTGCGACAAGAAGGGCGTAGAATGTTCGAGTATATTTAGATTAATGTCGTACTCTTGGGCGCCATACGCCTCTCATTAGCACTGTATGCCCTCAACAAACATCATAGATCGCCTTCGCCATCGGGACTTGGCTACGTCCTCGCCTCATCTGGTGTTTGTATTTCGCATGGCTTGTCGACCGTGTACTGCATAAAGATAGGCATCGCATGGCATTGAAGCTGTTACCTGTGCGGTGCATAAACAAAAAGATTTCATGGTATTGCGCGTTGCATCGCATTATACTAGACACAACTGCAGGTATCACGTATAGTTGCATTTATTTAATCGCCTAATTGAGAGATCTAATTAAGGCCTTAATTAAAGGGGCCCTGAACCACCCCTCATGAAGGCTTGTTGAAATAGCATAGTTCGCGGGTAGAATATGCTGCTGTGAACATCTCAGCCATGCTTTGCTGTCGTACGCGGCGCGTGGAGCCCGCAAGCGGATTACGAGGTCATCGTTTTCTCAAACGCTCTCTTTTCAACAGAAGACCCTGTCTTCACTGTCTTCTGGACGCTTTACTTCGTCATCGGACGCTTTATTTTGTCATTCCCTTAGACAGCTGCTATTGGCCGATATCTAGCATCAAGCTGCGGTCGGCTACGTGGCGTAGATACCGCGGCCGCCTAGGGTGCCGCCGCGGGTCCACTGGCTAAGCGCACTGCGGCTCGCAGAAGACAACCGCGTTTGGCTTGTGTTTAACTCGTTGTTAGCACCAAGGGCGGAAGTCATGGCGTCGACGTTAACAACGAATATGACATTTTCACTGCGCCCCACAGCGACATTCAGAGGGCGGAGCGCTGTGGGCACGCCCCACTGCGCCGCAGCCTTCGCCGTGCGAGGCATTGAAGAAGGAACGGGAGCGCAGCGGAACCCCTGTTTGATTGCCAGTGCTATAACTGGTACAGCGCAGCATGGAAAGGAAGAAACAAGCCGAGCCGGCCATAAGAAGGGACCGATAGCTGAACTTCCAACTGGTTTTATTGGCAGAAAGCGCAGATATATAGCCACAAGCAATGTCGTCATGACACTTCGAGAAATGTCGCACCGAGAGAATACTACACCGTCATGAGTCACAGAACGTATAAATATGTCATGCACGGTGAAACTTATTAAGGAATCTCACTTCCTGTGAAGATAGGCACAGAGATGGCGAACCAGTTTTAGAATGCCATTACCAACTCGCCCAATCCTCAACCTTAGTGATTGATAATAACTCCGCTTCTGCTGAACGCATTGAAGTACTTTTTGCGATAAAGTATTTCTGAAATAGCCTGTTTTCACTCCAAATGCCTTTCTGCAATTTGATAAAAAGTGGTTCATGGCCAATTTAAAGCTTTGCTTCCGATAGATTTCCACGTGATCGTTGGATTTTAATAGTCATCTTCTTTTATTGCTCTCGATTATTTTCTGCAATATGTTTCTAGCATTATGTGATATAACGCCAGTTATATAATGTCCCTAAAACTGAATCGCTGTAGACAGAATAACAAAATGTATCTGAACGTACCATGTGGTCTTTTGTGCATTCGCCGCGCTTTCTGAGGGGGAAACAAATATGAGATCAAATTGCGTTGTAGACTGATTCGAGAAAAATAAAGACAATGGTGTACATATTACTTGGAATTAAATATAAATATAATTACGTTTCCTTATTATGACCAAATTTATTATGTTGTGTATGGGAAAATTGAACGGCAAATATGGCGGACGCTTAAGCTTCGCCTGTAAGAGGTGCACGCGATAACATTTAAAGATCCCTGACTGCTTCTCACGCTTCCCGGCAACTGCAGCTTATGTAACCTGGGGCGCTACAACGTAAAACTATTCCAAACTTTTCTATTCCAATTCTGCTAACAGTCCTCCGCGACTGGTCAAAAACATTTTTGGACCACCCCCACATCACGTGTTTGTCACGCGACGTCACGAAAACCGCGATGCCTCCCCATCTGATATGAGGTGTACAGACTGATTATGCATGATTTGACCGAAAGAAGAAAAATGGTTATTTCTGATTCGACGCCTTTTCGCCATTAGCAACCGGCCATTCGTCAAAAGTTTTCAGGCTGCACCTACTTCACCTGCTTGTCGCACGACGTCACAAATCCGCGAAAACTCACCGCGGCAAAGTGATGTGTACGCATCAAAGATGCATTAATATAACGAACAAAACTTAATTTTCTTCTGAATAGCCGCAGGCTGCCCCGTTCCGAAAGGAACGGGGCAGCCTGCGGCGCAGTGGGGTGTGCCCACAGCGCTCCGCCCTCTAAATGTCACTGTGGGCCGCAGTGAAAATGTCATATTCGTTGTTAACGTCGACGCCATGACTTCCGCCCTTGGTGCTAACAACGAGCTAAACACAAGCCAAACGCTGTTGTCTTCTGCGAGCCGCAATGCGCTTCACCAGTGGACTCGCGGCGGCACCCTATAGGCGGCCGCGGTATCTACGCCACGTAGCCGACCGCAGCTTGATGCCAGATATCGGCCAACAGCAGCTGTCTAAGGGAATGACGAAATAAAGCGTCCGATGACGAAGTATAGCGTCCAGAAGACAGTGAAGACAGGGCCTTCTGCTGAAAAGAGAGCGTTTGAGAGAACGATGACCTCGTAATCCGCTTGCGAGCTCCCGCGCCGCGTACGACAGCAAAACATGGCTGAGATGTCCACAGCAACATATTCTACCCGCGAACTATGCTATTTCAACAAGCCCCAGGGGTGGTTCGGGGCCCCTTTAATGGCTGCCGCTGATCGCTCAGGCGCTGGCTACTCGCACCTGCCGGAGAGCATGGGTTTATTTGTGCATAATGAAACTTCTTGCATGGCCGTGTAACGTTTTCGGGCCCTTTCGGCACGTTTACGACCTCATTCTCCCAACTCTTCTTTGCTGGGGATCCGGTTTAGCGTCATTACTAAGCTTCCGTTGCATGCCGTAAGCTAAGTAAGGGAAAACGGACCAATCGCTGACGCCGGCACCACGCTCTTCATCCCGTTATGGATTTCAGTGCAGTGGCTCTGCCCCATTGAACTCCTCTCCACTTTAGCATGCTCCTCGCCTCTTGTCAGCCACTTACACACGACAAGCTGCTCAGTGTAGGCTATTGATTGATTGATTGATTGAGTAACTTTTATTTTACAGTCCTGCAGAACGCGTATTAGCACGTCGCGGGCCGCTCCCACGTCGGAACCGACAGGCCTAGCCTGCCAGCCGCATCGTGGGCCTGCTGGGCAGCCCAACGTTGCTCAGCCAGGAGTGGGCTGCGGAGGGCCGCCTCCCACCTAGCTGAGCTGAGGTCAGGGCTTGCTATAGAGATACATCTCCAGAGCATGTGCGAAAGTGTTGATCTATCCCCGCAAGCAGGGCACACGTCATCAGTGTAAATCTCCGGATATATCGCATGTAACGTGAACAGGTTGGGATAGGTTTCTGTCTGCAACAGTCTGAATGTCAGTGCCTGAGGCCTAGTGAGCTTGGGGTGAGGAGGACGGTATTGTCGCCGCGAGAGATAGAAGTGTTTAAGAAGTTCATTATAAGTGGCAGGCGCGTCCCTGCCATGCGTAACTCTCTCTTCGGCCGTTACAGCGCCAGCGCGGTCAGTCAATGCGCGCGCGGCAGCGTGGGCCGTCTCATTGAGGTTCGTGGGGACACCCGCCATGTGCCCAACGTGGGCTGGGAACCAAGTAAGCAAGTGATACTTGATTCTATCCGGACCTGCCCTACGAAGCAGCTCAAAAGCCTGTTCTGAGATCACTCCACACTGAAATGCCCTAATAGCCAACCGTGAGTCACTGTATATGACGTCGCTGCTGTCATCAAGCATCGCCAAGGCAATGGCCACCTGCTCGGCTATCGCCGGATCTCCGGTTCGTACAGATGCACAGTTTGTGAGTCGCTGTTTGGAATCCACCACTACTGCGCAAAAGGAGCACCCCTTCCGATATGCGGCCGCGTCAACAAAGCAGGCTCTACGCCCCTCTGTCTGGATCTGTTTGAGTATGGCTGAAGCTCTTGCTTTCCTTCTACCCTTGTTATATTCAGGGTGTACATTTCTTGGTAACGGCGATGCCGAGATCAAATCTTGTATGTCCCGTTGTAACTGGCATTTTCTTGGTGCTTCTGGAGATGGTGGGTAGCCGAGCTCTTGTAATATCCTCCTACCGGCGGCGGTCGTGGAGCTATGTTATTCGTTTTTCAAGCAAACAAAAGTTATCTCCTATGAACGAGGAGAGCGTTTGATTGCTCTGTTTAGACAACGCTGCGGGTGACCGCCCGGCGCTTGCGTCGGCGGTTACGCAAATTTGACGTCAGGAGATTGGAATAAAAACATATTGGAATAGTTTTATGTTATAGGGCCCCTGAATGTTTTCCTGGAAACGCTGGCGGCGAATGCTATGCACGAAGGCGAGCTTTCCGAGGCGTGCCGCTCCTACTGAATCAGACCTCAAACAGCAGCTATAAAATCGGTTTGTGTTTGATTTTTCACGTAACATAATTATGTTTTCTCGTAAATTCAAATTACAGTCCGACGCTATTATGTCCCGAGGTTGCGTTTAAGTCATACTTCATAATTTTTCTGGGGCATTTTACTTTGAGAAATTCAATTAGTTCGGTAACGCCTTTGCGCCATGCGGAGGGCCTGCGTGGATCGATATGCGTGGTTGGGGACGATTTTTCTCATAGGGACAATGTCGCTGCCGACTCCGCCGCCGACGCCGGCGTCGGATGTTCTGCGGCACAGGGCCCTTAACGCGTCGCGTTAAAATGAGTGTGAGACCTTGGTTCGGTGCATTTCGTGTTTATGTTTGTAACATACCAGCAGACATTGAGATTTCAAAAATAGGATTGTCTGTTCTGCTAAGAATGCCATAGTAATAAATAATTTAAACATTCGCGTTCACTTTACAGAAACTCGTTCTACGGTGTTCAATCATATGTTTCAACACAGGGCGCCAAACCTACAGCAAACCTTCAACTAAGGAGTAAAGGGTACAAAGGGCCGTTGCGTAACCAATATTGCCATTTTATTATTCCACGGGTCCATTCGGCAATCTTGAGCTAATCTCTGGGCTTGAAAGACAAAGCGCTTGAATACAAACTGAACTAGACACGAGCCGCACGAAAAAAAAAAATGGAGCGAGAGTTACTTCCTGAGAAAAGGTCTTCAATAATGGGAATGACCCTCGAAGAACAAATGCAAGAAACAAAGGAAATTTCCTGGGGCGGACTTTAGGAAATAGAAAAGACACATCGGCAAAGAATAAGTACAAAGAGAGTCGAGGAATAGCAGAAACCGAACGCACGTGCCTTAGGAGCAAATCTCTATCCACCTTCGAGAGACGGTAAGCAGGACGAGAAAAGATGGGTAGGCGGACAAAGATCGCAACGACTGACGGTGCCTGCGACAAATCAAGCGCACCGCACTTCGTCTTGCCGCTTCAGGGAAGCCGGATTGCATCGACTTAGATGTAAGTGGATGGGCTCTTCTTATCTGCTTGTCTGCTTTTTCCCCCTTTATCTCTTCGGAGAAGCAAGAGAAAAAGAAACGCGAAAACGCGAAAATGGAAACAACATTGCATGGGCGGACTCTCTATATTGCGGCAAATACTCCCTTCCTTTTTTTACTGTTTTTTTTTTTGCGGCCCACACGTTTTATCTTACTCCTTCTACGCTCCAAATCTGTGTGCTCAGATCCTTATGTGCCTCTATACCTGGCTGGCAGCCGCGCCTTCCTTTTCGTGTTGCTGTCCGACGTCAACGCTCCTTATACCCCGACGTTCCTTCGTACTTGAACGAAGCCCTCGGCAAACACGCGAGAATATTTGGCGAGGCTGCCGTTATCCGGACTCTGCAGCGACGGGCCGTACCAACCCGACCGGAAAACATGTTTGCGCAGCAAACACGTGACGTTTCTCATTATAATAGTAGGTACAAAATCCACGAGCCGTGACACACTGCGTCAGGCCTGCAATTTTTATTTCAGGTGCATTGCGCCCGCGTTCTATTGCACACAATAGTGGTCCGCGCCATTAATGCAAGTACTGCGTAAAGCACGCAGATAAACGAATGGGAGCGCTTCTGTGTGTCTTGTTCTGCCCTTGGCTTAAAAGTGAACTCCGCTATAAGGCGCAAATTTTAAGTCGCCCAAGAAGCAGCACGTCTTCCGTGGCATTCCACCTGCAATATCTGTACCTTGTAGAGTAATAAAAAGTACCCGTTATGACATTTAAACGGGCGCTAAAAGAAAATATTAGGTCGTGCTAGATCTATAGATTATTTGTCTCAAAGTCTCTCATTGTTTCCTGTGTGCCAATGTATCTCTTTGTTGCGTGGAAAATTGCCGCCAAATGTCCTACTTCCGATCCTCGAAGTTCGCCCCGCCCGGGCCAAAGCGGGCGAGGACACTCTCCCCGTCATCTCCCTCCATGCTACTCTCTGTGAATCAGCCAGTGCTGAAGTCACATGGGAACTACCGTAGTCTCCCACAGCTGGCGTCACTCCGATATTCCATTTGGGTCTCTTTCTCGCTTACGAGAGCTCTGTTCTCGCTAAGAATGAGGAAGTTCTCATTACGAAAGCCTACTGTTTCAATATAGCAAGATGTAATATTGTCCTTTGCTGTCCTTTTAAAAGACGCACTCCAATGAACTTGCCTGTGATACTAAATACAGGGTGAGGCAAGTACTTGATAACAGATACCTAGATGAAGCACAACATCACTCTTCTGTTAGAAGAGCAAACGCATAAGAATGAAATTTTGTACAAAAGCCGCCAACTCCTTTGCACCGAATGTCGTTCAATGAATTTGCCGCCATATTTAGCCATGGCCTCAATGTGGCTCTGAAAGTGTCTACATCTCTTAGTAAAGCGATGCTTATGAATTGCAGAAGGGTTGCAATCCGGGCCAGTTGGTACATAGTTGAAAAAAATAGTAACAAAACACAAAGGACAAGAGGAGAAGTTCACACCAGAACGACTAGACTATCAACTGAGCTTTATTACAAACGGCGTAGTCCCAGTAAGGCCAGTAGAGCATGTGCAACCACAGCATCGCTAATCACTGAGCATGAAAAGACAAGATATCGCAGCTATCAAGACCGACCTAGATATGCAAATTCTTTTTCAAGTAAGCGCACCGAGGTTGTACTAATCCAGTCGTCACATAATAAACTGATGTAGTACGCTTACAGGATTTCTCGCTCTTCTAAGATACTTCTGAATGTTGGCCGTGGCGTCCGTAATGGCTGCCTTCACGGAGTCTTTGGTGGTGTGAGGTTGCTTTCCGGAGTCGCAGTTGGGTTGTTGATATGCCATATTGGAATGGTAGTTTAGCGCAGAGATTACCAGGACACACGACAAGAGCACATGGACACAAATGAATATAAATGCCTTCTATTGACGTCATCCCAGTCGCCATGTACACTGTCTGCTCCAAATAAACTTAAGCTGCCAGTTAACGTTTGCCCTATGTCTGCTATGTCTGCCTCCTTTCGCGCTGTCTTCATGTGCGCTTGTTGAAATTGCAAGCCTCGAAATATGTTCATTTAGGTATGACCCGAACGGTTGCTCACATAGAAGGTGCAAATAATAGCATATATGGCGTGTTTATCGGGTTGTGTATTCTTCGATCCTTTCATTTTTCGGAGACTTCGTAGGGAATAACGAGAGATTGATCCGGGCATGTAATTTTAGAAAAGTATCTTCGTACGATGAAACTTACTGAAACTTACCCTGAAGACGCTATTTATGAACTGCTTTTATTTTTCATACGCAGCGTTTAACGAAAAACACTTTGTGAAGGTGGGTGAGTGTGGTAGTTGAAGCGCAGGCCTCAAGTTTGCAGAAGGTGGCATTTGTGGTGGCACCATGTCACAGCAATCGGTGACGCCAAGCTGTCTCATGAAACACTTACTGCGACTTCGTAACTTCTGTGCACTCAGGGTACTCTCGGTGGATACAAATTACACGTATTTACGAACAGCACTTTCAGATACGCTGCTTGCGTACAAACTATGCAGTTCATCGAGAAGGCGCCCTGTGCAGTAATCGTTCAACAATGCTCGATGTTTACTTTTGGGTTGTGCTCCCTTAGAAGGGCGCTCACGGGAACATACGGCGGACAACGAAGATTCTGAATCTCGTTTGAACCCAGGTGCGGACACTTAATATTTTAGGACGACGAAATCGGTTCATTAACGGGCCTCGACCCCACATCTAATGGATTGTATGACGTACTCTACAATTAGAAGACATTTGACGTCCAGACATTTGCGCATTGAACCCGTTAAAGGAAACTAACAGTGAGCGTTTGGCGAAGCTTGGGCGACAGCAAGAGCGAAGTGGGTGCTTGCGTATAGTGTTGTCATTATTTACATTCTTGTAATGCTGCTCCTAACTCGAGCGCATCGTTTCACGTAAACACTCTGAGGCACAAACTGTTGCGCACAAATTGTTTACCTACACTAAGGGTCTGCCTACATACTTTCGAAAGTTAGTAGCGCTAATTGCAGGAAGTCGACGTGCGCTGGAATCAAAGATAATTAGCGAGACCATGCGTGACCCTCAAATATAATCTCTTCAGTGGAAAGATTAGGAAATGCCGATTCCAGGTCCCTCGCGGCGATGCATCTCGTGTAAACAATCTGAGCCTCCCAACACATTCATCCAGAAGCTGAAGCAATCTGTGCGTATAGCTCAGAATTCCAAAATGAGGTCTAGTTCTCGATACGTCATTTGTGATTTCATCGGAGAATTCGGCCGGCCTATCCGTAGGAACCACTGAATTACTACAGCGGTGGAGGCGAGTTGCTTCCTTGCTAATCGTGCTTAGCATGCTGGTCCACGTCTTAATTATATCAAGACTATACCACTACATTGTATAACTGTATAAATTTGGAAGCGATCCCCGTATCCAGCATGGTGGGTAAGTGCGGAAACACTTGCTTGGAAAGTCCTAACTTGCACAATATTTCATTCTTTGAAACCCCGTATTGAATGCCCCTTCACAATTCCTCGGTCATACATGTAGGGCATACTGGTTTATTAAAGCAGAAATCGGCTCGAGAATCGTAATCGCCATTGTAGTAAAGATTTGTGTCTTCAGAAAGATAGAGCTTTTCCCTAGCAGAAAGGCACCTCCAAGCAATCGTTTATTCCGAAGCTCTCCTGGCTGGATTTGGGCAGTGTTCGCTTATTTATTGACGCCTTCGCTAATTTCCAGTGCCCTGCATGGTGCCGTTTCTCCTAAATAATCCTAACTGTAAAAAAATTTAAAGCCTCTTGCCATCCATGCTCTCAAATTAGACTATTTCCAGCACTTATTGAGCTGCGAGAAAATCTGGGTTTTTACGCGCCAGAATCACGATATCATAATAAGGCACGCCACCTTTGGATAAATATTTGACCAAGTGGATTTGTTTAACATGCACTTAAATTCAAGGTCACGAGCGCTTTGGCAAAAATTAAGCGGCTTCGACCGGGATAAAACCTTAGAAAGGGCGTGCCGATGTAAAGGACGTTTAGAGGCATACAGGGGCACTGAAAAACGACAGTGTAACACACAGACGCAAGCAAAAGTTAGACAAACGGCTCCGACACAATTTCTGTGGCACGTTGTCTTGTCACGCACTTTACCCAAGAACTTGGCTAATTATTCGCGCATTAAGCGCCCTTGTAACAGAGCTATACGCGTTTCGTGCTCTCGTGATAGCCCGGGACACCAGGGAGATATCGGTTGCAAATGAATTTTGCCAGCTTAGTTATTGACCTGGTTTTTCCCCAGAATGTGTAGAATTTGAGAATTCGCTCCCGCTGGCCAAGCAGAAACTTTACTCTTCTTGTTCTGCACCCTGGATTTTCGATAACCGAGCTGCAATGTGCGATTGCGTCATGTGTACCAAATATCTGCGGCTGAGCCGGACGCCATTACGTACGGAATGCTTAGAAGTCTCGAGCTGGCTGGCACAGCGGTTCTTCTAGACATATTTATTCATGTATGGATAAAGAGAACTGTACCTTAATCGTGAAAAATTGCTCGTATCATGAAAATTAAAAAAGCAGGTAAGACAGGCTTGTGCCTGTACTCTTTCCGCCATGTTTGCTTGACAAGTTACTTATGCAATGGGGGCTCCCAAGAAAAGCCACGCGCACCTATTCGCCCTCTCCTATGTCCTAAAAGGTCCACCTACATAAAACTGATCCTTCTTAGAAGCTACACTTGCCACCCCGAATTTCCCTCTCCAGCGCATGTTGTTATACCGCCTCATGATTGGGGTGGCATTTGCGAAATCTTACTCGTTCCTCGTTTGAAATAAGTGGTTTTACCAAAACTTCCAAGAGGTCTGCTTATTGAATCCAAGGTTCTATTGCCTTTATTGATCGTAACTTAAACCCTTATTCGTAGCTTACGTCTCGGCACTGCCTACTCAAAACACTTTTTACACAGAATTCACCAAGCTTAAATTGCTCAGTGTGATTGTGCTTCGTTAATGACGACGCACTCCACCTTCTTATAAAGAGCCCGCGTCAAGACATCAAGAGACCTTGATATAATCATATTTAATTACCTTAGACCATAGACTAATCAGTCCGAAGAAATTGTTGGGCAGGGGTCCAACAATAGTCCTACAAAAGCACGCTTTCGTAGCACTAAAAATTCTTGAAGATAGCAGTATTCTGGGTGGTATTAACGCTTGCAAATGCAAAAACAAATGCTTCGCTTACAAAAGCTTTCTTTATATTTGCTATCACCGTGTATATGTGGTATTATTGCGTTTTGCATCTTTGCATGAGCGTTTCTAATGTCACTGTGTTGCGTGATATGGCCGTTCACATTATTGCCTTTAGAGTTTCTTTGAAATACCACGCTGTTCTCTTGACTTGTATGTCATAACAGTATTTTGGATGTACTGCCTGTTCAAGAGCCAAGCAATATTTGGTGCCTTATTTGAACGCCCGCATCTCTTTCTGTCATGTCAGTAAGAAAAAGAAACAATTTTGTCTGACATGAATGATACACTTTTACCAAATCCTACCTTCGGTGACTCGAAATTAGCTGAACAGAAGTGAACTACTGATTTATTTCATTTCTTCTGCAGAGTTTGCATCGATTAGGTTTTCTCTCCTAAATGAATAATGCGACAAGGAGCATTTATGCTGCCTACAGCGCTTCAGACAAATTTACTAAGACCTTCCGCAAAATAGCAGTTGAAACGTACGAACCAGTATGACTCAATTTGATTTCTTTTTTTGTGTGTGTGTGCCTGAAGGCACGAAACGTTCTCTTTCTTTATAATGAAGATTGCTGGTCTAACGCGAAGCACACATGTGGGGTTTTCGTCAAACGTTGTCAGTTTGTCCCGAAAAACTATCCTTTAGAGAAAAAAATTGTTGTCCACTTGCTTACGTAGGAGCGCCTGTTTCTACCTGTATTTTTATTCGCTACCACTCACTTGGCACACACGTGCATTACATTGCGAAATTTTTACCACACAAGGGGTTGTGAGAAGTTATCACCGCCGCAATCTTTGCTGAGCATTTCTTGCATCTCCTTTATTAAATTCACACAAAGATAGCCCAGATCTGTCGTACAAATGCAGCAAGGTTTAAGTTAGGAGAATAATAGCTTTACATTAAGGAAATTGTTTTCAGTTCAACAAATTTGGGTCAGTAAACCGCACTTCAATTCAAAAAAATTTCCTTGCCAAAACTCATCAATAGCATCTATTTTTTTTACTTATTTTTGTATCTTGATTCTGTTATCGGATCCCGTCCTTTCCAATACTGCCGAAAATCAGCCACGCGCTAGCTAATCAGCTAACTAGCGCGGAATGAGCAGCGTGCTAGTCGTTAACTAAATAATTGTGAATATATGTTAGACGACGAAACAATTAACTATCGAAGTTCAGATACTACACATCAATCCGAAATTATTTTTTTGCTAATATTTCGACTACCCGCACCTCTGCGCTAAGTTTTGCTTTGCCCGTGTCATCATACCTGCCTTTTTAGCACTGCTTGCCGAGGCATAGTTTCCGTAACGGGAACCTTACTGATACTTGTTAATAAAATTATGCGCAATTAAAAGAATAAAAACAATCTTCCCTTTTTCCGACGAGCTTTCACACGAGCCTCTTCATAAATATTTGTGCCTTAATACATATTAGACAGTAAATGTGTCTCTGTTTCTCATGTGAAATCCGTCCGTAAATTGCTCAGATTTCCAGGTCAAGGTTAATGAGGACGGCTGAACTCAATTGGCCAACTGTGTCTCCTTTTGGGACTGGCCATTTGCACTAACGCAAGAGTCTTCTCGTGCATAACGAAGCTCTTATCGAGCGAGGCGTGGGCACGGCACTGCTGTTTTTTTTTTTTTCATGGAAAGTTAGCTTCAGTTCACGAACCAGTCCAATGTTACACCGCTGAGCGCTTTCCGAGCTGCGTTAACGTGAAATAGGCGGGTCTTCGGACAGAGCCAACTGGCTCAATTTTTGTTATGTCTTCGTTTCGGCTAATAGGAACCTCTCAAGAGTGATTCTGTTGTGATATTATTCTACTGTGTGTTAGAATAATGACGCATAAGTTAAAATAATACTCGTTAGGTTTACAGCAACTATTATACATAAAAGCAAAACCCTCTTTTACATAACTTGCCTTTTTTTTTCTTACCATGAGTGTTTCAGCATCGCTTTAAATGGTGTCTAAGTGCCATAAAAATGTGTCAGGTTTTATTCGCTTCTATGTTCTTTTGGTTTTGGTGGCTGCCGGTGTCACTGGCAGTTGCTTCTCTTAAATTTAACCGATATATGTACGTTCTTTTTCTTCGGAACAACATTTACCAGCGAAGTTCACTTCCTTTAGCGCTGCGCCAGCACCTCGGAAGAGGAAGAGGAGGAGGTTGGCTGCCGACCACGGTGTAAGAAGTATACAGAAGTATCCAGCACGGTGTATATTTGTACACGGTGCTGCCGACAGTGGCAGAGCCAGGAATTATATTTGAGAGGAAGGGGAGGAAGGCGCGGACTTCTACAGAAAGAGGAGGCAGGGGTGAAGGGGAAGGGAAGAAAGGATGGCTACTGGGAAAGCAGCGTCCCGGTACACAGAAATTTCGGGGAAGAGGGGTGGGGGTGTAGGCCGGTTGTGCCACCCAACTGGCTGCGCCCTTGGCTGCAGGCAGATCGATTCTTGCAAGACATGCCGGCCATTGCTTCGCCCAAGTAGCTCGTTTGAGGAATGTTTGTTCTCGTTGAGAAGCGTATTGACGTAGATCATGGCAAGAATGTCTCACTCAATGCTGTCTTTTTACGCTTTCTTTATTTAAATTTAAATTAAGCTACCTTCTTTGAGGACTTCTGCCACACTTTATGTCAACTCTTTCTTTTACGCATCAGTTCACTTACTACCAATCATGTCTACGCTTAAAGTAAATTTAGCGTTTTCCACTTGCCATATTTTGAGGTTTAGCTGCACCCATCGTGCTTTACGTCCCATGGCAGGAAAAACTGCTTAAATTTCTGTGCATTCAGACAGACTATAGCAACGGAAAATCTCATATAAACATGATATATTAGCTAATCGAGAAATAAAGTTCAGGCCTCCTATAGGTACACAAGACTAAATGCCTCCATCTTCCCATCATAAATGCGAATCTGTATTCCTAAGAATGAAACTGAATAGTGAGATAACTTTGTTGTTGTTGTTGTTGTTGTTGTTGTTGTTGTTGTTGTTGTTGAAAAACTGAAGGTTGCTAAGCGCAGTGCAACAGTGCAGTGCTAGGGGCTGTGTATAAAGAGAAATAATACCTTAAAACATCGACTTGTACAATGAGTACCTCGTATTCCTAAAAGAAATGTCAATTCTATTTGACACGTGAAAAAGCGAGCGTTGGGCAATACCAAATATATGCACTAACTAAGGGACAAATATGGCTTGGCATAGATTGCCAAACGATTGAAACAAGAAAGTAGCCACCTATAACACTTAATGTAGCCATCTAGAACAGCCAGAATGCGCGAACTGATCAGTTCTTTGTTTTACTTTCTCTTGTCGAGAATTTCTACAAGCTCTTCAGATACCTCGAAACATGCATCCAGAACACCATCGAGGCAGACGGCTTACGAGGGTAAACGCCATCAGACACAAGCACCGTAACGACCCGCAGGCGCGCTGCGTGGACGCAGCCAAGTATCCGGGCCGAAATGCCTTCGCCATCAGCGTCACAAACTACAAGGGTACTACACTGGCGTTGGCGACAATTCTCGCCGAACGCGCCGACACAGCTGAGGAGGCCGCTATAGCACTCGCCACCCATGCAAGCGAGGATGCCATAGTGGTCTTCACCGACTCTCAAACAGCGGCACGTAACTACATGAAGGGCAGGATCTCCATAAAAGCGATGAACATACTGAAACGTGGTGACACTCCTCCCCTCTACACCTGCATCATGTGGGTTCCGGGGCCCGAGGGACTCGAGGGCAATGAAGCGGCACACACAGCAGCCCGCGCAAGCGTCAACCGGGCCTCTCCACACGAAATTCTAGTCATGTCCCACCCACGCAAATCAGCGGAGGAAACGGAAACAATACCGCTAACTTATCAAGCACTACTACAGGCGACTCTAGAGCAACACTTTTACCAATGGAAGCTTACTGCATCATTTCCACCTGACGCTATACAGCTACACCTGTCCACACTGCAACGTGCCACACAGCCTGGCGCACCTCCTACTGCAATGCAAGAAAACCCGAAAAACCATCACAGCGGTACAACTAGTAGCAGCAGACGCAGACCCAAACCTCCTCACTGAAACGTGGGAGGCTGCGATCTCCAAGCCGGACCTGGTCGACCAGCGCGATCTCGTCGCCCGGGCTCGGAGGGCGATCCAAGCCAGAAGGTTCCTGGAATAAGGGACTCTCCCACCTCGACTGACAAGTCCCTGCTTCAAATAAAGGTTTCATTCTCTTTCTCTCTCTTTCTCTCTCTTGTTATCTCATCGTTTCTGCCCTTACCTAATATCCCTGTGGAGAGTGGCCAACTGGACACTTATTCTCGTCACCCTCTCGGCCTGTCGCCTTTTGCTCTCCCCCTCGCTCTCTATAGAACAGCCCGTTCGAATTTCCTAAATTTTTTGCTGTGTTTGACGAAGACGTGACCATTTGGCGAACTAGTATCTGTGTAACTAGATTTCCTTGCTCAGACCCACCACGATAGCCCACTGACCTGGCGTTGCATTGCTGCCATCAAAGTCGTGGATTCGAACCCGGCCTTGGCGGCCGCGTTTTCCTGGCTGCGTACTGCAAAAAAGAAAAGAAAAAAATATATGCTCGTGTACTTATTAACAGATGCCAGGCGCACGTGGCGCAAATAATTATAGATCCCCCCCCCCCCATTACGTTGTGCCTCGTAATCGGATTGGGATTTTAGCCTGTAATACCACAGAATTTATTAAACACTTTTTTTTTCGTTGTTACTTTTTCTTTTCAACTTGGATTACATTTCCAATGTCGTTGCTGTTCTGTCCCTGCCGTATCGTAAAAGAACAGAGGACCTGCCGAGCCTCTTCGCGAGCTTTGCGTCTGTGTCCACCACCATTACTGTACTTTCGTAAAGAGTGGTGATGTAAATAAACTGGTATTTGTACTGCACAGGAATGCAACGGTCACCATCGATATTGAGCCTGAGTCACCTTAATCGCTTATTGTCCTGCGACTCCCACAGTTCAGCAAATTAAAACGCTATGTAAAGGAAGCTTGCGAGGAAAGGAAAAGCGGACAGAGAACAACATCGAAGAGCCCAACCATTGAACAGGAAGTAGGAAAAATCTAAATAAACATACAGCAAGGACAAAACTAAGATCTTGCGGCGAGACAAGCAACAGTAGCAAGACAGACACTGAAGGAGCAGGTTTTGAAAAGAAAATCATAGTGCGGTCAGCATGCATGCTCGGTATATACAGGATGTCTCACTTAACTTGGGCCAAACATAAAAATAAGCAAATCTTGCGAAACTGGACAGAACCAAGGTAATGTTGTTTGCCGTTACTTGGAGATACACAGATTATTTTTCAGCATTCCACTTATTAGACAATTTTGCCTAATTAATCAACTTCAAACTATTGTTATAGTTAGATGAAAAGTGTCATGAGAAAATTATAGAGCAACGTGAAAAACTCCCAATACAGCTTTCTGTCGCTCAACACGTGCTCGATAAAAGTGTTTTCCGAGCGTGGAAGATGCGCGCGAATACAGGCAAGATTGCCGCGCTACTGGCCACTCGAAGAACTTTGCGCGTATTTGCAGGCATCTTTCCAGCTCGGGAAAACACTTTTATGCAGCACGGATTGAGCGACAGAAAGCTGTATCGGGAGTTTTTCAGGTTGCTCGACAATTTTCTCATTGACATTTTCCATCGAGCTACAATAAGAAGTTTATCAATTATTTGTGACTAATTATTCCAATTAAGCTGAATGCAAGAAGTAGTCTATCTCCAAGCGACGGCAAACAATATTACTTTGGTTCTGTCCAGCTACGTATCATTTGCATATATTCAAGGTTTGGCCCAAGTTACGTGAAACACCATGTATACTAGGCAGCACTGCTTCCCTTCCTAATACCCAAGTCGTATTAATGCGTCATTAGCGTTCCAGTTATCTCAGTTTGTGGTTGTACAACTGTCGTTTCACGGTATTCGCCATGTCGAATAAGTATTATACAATTGGCCCGCAATGGAATTACGTTCCATTAGTAAGCTTTTGATTTTGATAATTCATTGTTACTTCCACAAGTTGGATTCCTAACAGAAGCTGCATCCATGCAATGTATCGCTGTGCTGTTTTATCAAGCCACGCTTCTTGATTACTCAAACTATGTGGTCCCTCGTTAGTGGGCTCCTATTCGCGCGCGCTTTTTCCCGTCGGGAAACGTTACTTGTTGGAAATAAGAGCTTTGGTGTAAACAAATCCTAGTGTTATCATTATTCGCACGTTCTTTGCATATACACGGTTGCGCGTCCACTTGGGTTCCAGTAGCGGGCGCTGCTTTCTGCGACAGTTTAACCATATAATGCCAGATCGAAACGTTCTTCCGCGTCTGCAGACGTGTCACCGACTTCTTTGAATCCTCACTTACCCAAATTAGTCATTAAGATATCTTTAGACGTGATATCGACAATAAGTAACACTGTAAAACTGTAGCGCATAAATAGTCCGTCGAGAATGTATGCAAGATGAGTAAGCCGTCCTCATTTGAGTAGTCTTGCGGCGGCTGGCCGATTGGGTCGTTACACGCACAGTCGACATCAAAGTGTTTTCTTTCTGACTTCGGAATCACGGTGACGCCGAATCCTCGGAGCATGAGCATCCACTGAGCTAGGCGTCCTGACGAATGCTTTATATCACAGTAGCTGCCTGAGGAGCCATCGTAATGGTTTACTCCAGTGCTGTGCTCCTGCGCAGTAAACCTTGTGGGAAGTCAGCATCGTCTCTCATTGATGGGAAAGCGTCAACTAGCCCATTGAGCGAAAAACGGTGCCTAATTTCCCCTTTGCCGCGACGCCACGTCATGAGCGTGCATCACGAGTGTGCGTGCGAGAGCGGGTAAAAGGGCATACCAGCTGTGCGATAGCGCGCCAGGTGTTGCGTGAGGCGACAGGGCATCGCCGCCACGCCACGTCCCCTTGCTCTCGCTCTCGGAGGCCTGTGTTATCCGCGCGTTCTTTTCCCACGCGTTCTCTCTCCGCGCAAGCTCTCGCATGCGTTCCAACTGCGTCTCATAAAGCCAAATCAAAACGCGCTAAGCGTCGCATCGCGCTTGTTTGCCTGCGAAGAGTTCATGTCTCGAAGGACGGCTCAACGGCGTTCAAATGGACATTAATGGTTTCCCGCTCACCACTGATAAGAAGTGATTAGCTGTCCTCGTATCTTTCCTTTTCGATTTCCTTTTAACGCGATAGCGTTAAGGAGCTCGTGTCGCAGAAAAGCCGGTGTCGTCGGCGTCGGTGTCGGTGTCGGCGTCGGCGTCCGCGGCGTTGGCCGTGAGCGATAAATCCCAGCAGGCACTTCATGAATAAAAAACAACTTGCAAGATGGGCTGGGTGGGAATCGAACCAGGGCCTCCGGAGTGTGAGGCGGAGACGTTACCACTGAGCCACGAGTTCGATGCTTCAAAGCGGTACAAAAGCGCCTCTAGTGAACGCGGTGTTGCCTTAGAAACTATCTGTTTCTATGGCTCAGGCGTGCGTCGCTTGCTCAGGCGCACATTTCGTTGTCGCGCCGAACGCTGCGTTGCTCGACGCTCACCGCGTCCGATGCGGGGCGCGTAGTCGCTGTGCCGTACGTAGCCCATTGTCTTACACCGCTTGGCGGGTCGACGGGAACGCTGTCGCGTTCGTTTCTATGGCTCAGGCGTGCGTCGCTTGCTCAGGCGCACATTTCGTTGTCGCGCCGAACGCTGCGTTGCTCGACGCTCACCGCGTCCGATGCGGGGCGCGTAGTCGCTGTGCCGTACGTAGCCCATTGTCTTACACCCCTTGGCGGGTCGACGGGAACGCTGTCGCGTTCCACTCTTGAAGGCGAAGCTTAAGCGTCCTCCAATTTTTAATATGAAGTTCCCGGCCTTTCACTCGAGCAACTCACATTGAACTGGTGCGTTTTATGTCCTTCGTATGGTTTTTACATCCCCTTCTACCACCCTTCAATGTAGGGCAACAAACGGCGTTTAACAGCGTAAGCTGTTACGGGCTCATCCCAACAACCGTTTCGGGTGGCGATGGTGTCCGCCGCCGCCGCCGCCGGGGCCCGATGTCCGGAGCGGCTATCACCGGGAATGAGAAAAAAAAATGCCCAGTTCTCACCGGGATTGACCCAGGGCCCACTGCCTGGGAATCAGCTGTACTCTACCACTGAGCCACGCCATCTTTTTTTTTTATTACCGGCTTTGACATTATACACACACAATACACAAAAGATAAACCATGTAAGCAAGAATTTTGTGTGACACGACATATCAAAATTTCTTCAATGCTGCCAATTTATCTAGCATGTCAGTCCATGTTGGCTGTTCAGGGAGTGCCCGATGGACATCCCTGAACCGTACTACAGCTTCACTGAAGTGACCACGATTAGGTCGCGAATTGGCATCAGCACTGTTGAACTGCGTTCTAGCTTTCCACAAACTGTGGAGGCTCAGTATCGTTATAGCGTCTTACGGAAAATCCTCTGTTTCTACCCTCAAGAATCTTATCCCATGTGGATCTAAAGGTGGCTCTTTCTTTAACGTCCTTCGTAGCACATCACAGAAAAAGATATGTTCCCAGCAATCTAGAAACGCATGCTCTATCATTTCAGGTTTCTTGCATCAGAAGCAGTTAAAGGACCAGGGTCAAAAATACCTTTGTTACGCATTCGTGTTTTAACCGATAATGTATTAGGGACTAGTTTAAAGATAAAAAGCTTTTACCGAAAGGTGTACTGGCATTCTTTTAACCCTTTTCAGGACATCTCCTGGGCCCCCACGAGATGAACAAGCGGCGAGAGCAAAGAAAAATGCTAATGCATGACAAGGGTGACAGCTGTCAATGTTCTCGCGGGTTGCAGTCTGTAACCTATATATTTCTTACCTGCAAGATATGGTATGTCATGAATGTCCTATCTGTTTCGCGGATCAACGTCCAAAATAATACACCCTGTGTTCGTCGTTTTTATTTGGGCATAGACTTGGGAAAGAACCAGCCGCATAAACTTGTTCTTGCCCGTAAAGAAAGGGGGCCTTGTGTCGGCACATTTATTTTTGCGACAAGTCGTGTCACCCTTTATGCATCTTCGCGAAGTGAGCCACGCCAGCGTTTGCTAGCATGCAGCGGGAAAAAAAAGTGTCCTATACACGCGTCCTAGCGCGCGAGGAGACACGCGATGTGACATGCGCGCCGCCTAGCATCGATACGTTCTCGTTTTGCATTGCAGTTGCATATTATTATACCGGGTAGAACGCCATGAAACAAATGCACATATAGTGGTACAAGGCAGTTAAAGAAGAGTTGAGGACGAAAATGAAGATTATTGAGGTGTATAAATCTTAACGTAATGGAAAACATGTATGGCATACGTGATTAATTCAAGCTGGCAAGGTGATCGCTTTTCGCCGTGCTGTTTCAAAGGGAATGTCAATAAATCATCATCAATATTACCATCGTATCATGCCATTTGATACGTCCGCCGTGTAGTGTCGATACGTAAAAACTTTGCATTGAAGTTCTGTTATATTCCTTCAGGTGTGCCAACATGTAACAGTTACATATAGGAGGTGCATGCTACATTTAGCTGGACCTGTTAAACTCAAGCAGGCTAGGTGGCTATCTGTCACAATTCCATTTCTAAGGGGATGCTGACAACCCATTATTATCATCATCAACAACAGCAACGTACCGAGCCACGGGTCAAGGTATGTGACATGGGCGCCACGTAGTGTTCGGTACATATTACGGCGCTTCCTCGCAAGATACGAACCGCTGCGGAATATGCGTATCATAGAGCTACGCGCGCGGCTGCAGCCAGGCGACATCGGGCTGAGGAGACCGCTGTGCAGAGAGCAGGACAAGCCGCAGCCTTCCCTCGACACCAGCCGGACAGTTGAGATCGTTCTCGTCAAAACGACGAGAAGAGACTTCGTCGTGTAGACCCTGTAGTGCGTGGGGCCGAAAATGGAGCTCCTTCCTATATGGAGCCTCTCTTCGAGCTTACGCTGTGACTGTGCTGCGTGTGCCGGGCAAGGTCTGTGACTTTTTCTTCTGGCAAACCTCCCTTGCTCTTCTGTCTTTCATTTTCTTTCTCTCTCGATGCACGCGAGCATTTGATGGTCGCTACTTTCTGTCCAACTTTATACTCATCTTTGTGCCCTAAGAAGAAATATACTTTAGTGTTGCGGCTTTGCTTCCTTGTAACATCCCAGCCTCTGTGTTCGTGGTCTACAAGGTCACGTTTGTCGCATTTTGTGGCACGGTTATTCCATAACACCTACCAAGCAGCGGCATTCATCTGTAATGGCTCTTTAGGTACGCACTGCAATATACAGTTCAATCAGTGTATCCTCTCTTTCCTTTATGGCCGTTTATTTCAATGAACAGCTTGAAAAGCGGTCAATAAAACCTGCCAATTGGCAGCTTGACAACCCCGAATCACCCACTACATTGTTTCACAACAGTACATATGCATGAAAACAGATGTCTGTATAGAAACAAAAGTACCAAAATAACTAATATGATAACATAACGCTGATGAAATTCCACGTAATCGCACAACAGTGTTACCTTTACTAAATTAAAGTGTAACTATCTTGATGCACCGGTTGCTCTGTTACCGGAAGAGGACGTACACAGCATCTGGTCCGTCATTATTGTTACGCTATTATATTTGACTCCTTTGCAAAATATAATCGACCGCTGGAAAAATGAAGTTTGCACATGTCGAAAGTTCTCGGTGATGCGGTGTTGTCTTACGCTGAATAAATACGTAGTCACATATAGTCAGAGTCTAACAGTCAACATAACATGATCCACAAACACATACATATATACGGCGACATTGGCGCGTTTCTCCCTTCGTTTTAGCTGGTTTGTTCATCCTAATCAAACCCTGGATCGCTTACCCTTTGTGTATTTTTGAATATGTTCGATACTAAAGTGCAGTTGAAAGTCAGTGCTCGTCCGTCTCTACTTTTTGTCCTTGTTGCTACCGTTGCGCTGTGCACACTGCTTTCTTTTTTTTTTTTTACCTTTCCTTCCTTCTTTTCATCCTCCTCCCCTCCTGTACACCCTCCAATATGCCACGCTAACTAGTCCAAGCAAACACTTCAGTCATTTAGAAGAAGGCTAAGTCACTAACAAAATATGTGGAACTAAACAACAAGACATTGGAAAGAATAGTTCTTGGTACTCTAATTTTTCATAACTAAAACCAGTAAAATATGGTGAGCATGACGTGTTTTTACATCTTTCATGCAGACTGCGGGAAACGAGCATACATAATTGAGTTCATATCTGATGTTATACGCATTCCACTTGTTTTGCATTTTTTACAAGGAAGAAGTCATTGCTTTCCAAGTGTTCTGTGTTATGTAGCATGAGGAAGTCACTGTTTCAGTCAGGACAATTGAAGAGCGTGAAGTGCTTGGGATTTATGCATAATGTTTTTATGAGTGTATAAAGAGGAACCGCATCTTCAAAGAAGCTGAACACTCCTCGAACTCACGTACCTCTGTTATGATATTGTGCCCTAAAGAAAACTTCTACTTGATATATTCGGCGTCTTAGAAAGGAAAGGCCAGAACGCAGGGATAAAATTTTTTGGGCTATATATACAGTTGCCTCGCTGGAGCCCCTCGCGGGTAGAAAACGCGTACTGGGTTCATTTAATTTTTTCGCTCTCAAAACCAGCTGCAGGTGTTACAGAGGGGAGTGACTCGACATACAAAGTGATAGTTTACACAGGCAGATGCGGTACAATCTGGGGAAATAAAAGAGACCTGAAGGCTGAAGTACCGGTGATGGACACGATGGCAGCAGGCGTGCATGGTTCCAATGAAGTACGTGAATTTCTAACGACTACTGAAGTGGCGGTACTCGAACTTTAATATGGTTATCGTAACGTGAGCGGATACATGAGTCTTGGCTGTCAGTATAGTATGTTTTAAACGATGGTTGACGTACCAGATACTATTAAAGACGCAGAAGTGAGGAACACGACGTCCTACAGAAAAATAAGAAATGTTTAGCGTTTCTTCTTGTTCTTGCTTTTTTGTTTTGTTTTCGCGAGAAACACTGCCTAGGTGGGATACTCACAATGTGTCACAATGTGTCTGAAACACGCGTAATGGTTCCGAACAGATTCGAGCGTTAATGCGAGAGAGTCGTTTTCAGAGCCCAAAGCAGGAGAAACCTATTAGATTTTGAGGTGAACTAAGGGTTTTTTAGGAAAATCAGTTTTAACGATGTGGGTGAAAGAGAAAGAATTTGTCGAAAACCAGCAAGCATGCGTTGGATAATTAGCAACAAATTTCCCATGTGCATTACAGGGAAGATTACTAGATACATGAAAACCATCATACTCGCACGAAATAAAATACGATAGTCGGCTGCCATTAACGAGAAAACTAGTAAATGCACGTTGGAGTGATTAGTTTTCCCTGTTATACTCATTGCATTCGTATTGACCAATCTAGCGTACTCGCGCTCTGAATTCATGGCTGTCCTTCTTGCGTTGCTTTTGAATGATTAGCATGTTTGCATATCCATCCTTTACCGAGTACCTCAGTAGGCAGGGGGTTTGCGAATCGGTTACCGCTTTGATGGCCAGTAGCACTCTGGTAAAAGGATTGACAACGCCCTGCACACACCGTATCTTCTCAACATTACCCCACCGCGTTACGCAGGGTGCGTATTGTCTGCACAGCTGGACGCGCCCCTCTCTGTCGTAATGAACTCGCTATTGTTGTATTCTGAGAGCTGGCTGGCTGACCATGTGCCGTTGAAATAACCGTCTGTCCCAGACGATGGACCGACTGAGCACTAAACTCAATCTAAAGTATACAGCATTTCAGACGTAGAGGGAGAGGCTTTTCCCCACCACACCAATCGCTTAATCGAGAAGCAACCGTCGCTTGAGGACAACTGCCAAACTAATTAAATATTCTCTTTCTTCCTCGTTCACCTCCTCCACCCTAAGCAGTATGGCCTATCCTGTCTGTTCTGAGAAGCGATGCCCACAGTATACCACAGGACATGGGAATGCCCGCACCCTCCAAACTACTCCAATTCCTCCATCAACAATTTCCTCCTGAAAGACTGCGCTGACTTCTTCCGACAAACCAGAACAGTGACGGCCTATCCAGAGGGCACGCGCTTCGGCAAGAGCCTATGAAGAGAAATGTAATAAACACTTTAGTGATACGCTGGATACGTCAGCCAAGCTGATCGCTTAAAATGCTACTCCGTGTGCTGGGTGTGAATTACTGGTGTGCAGAGCGATCACATGAGCGCACAAACGGTAGATAAAGTCACAGGAACACAAATACAAAAACGAATTTATTCACAGAGTTTCTCAAGCAAAGACAATTCCATGTGCGTAAAACCTTGGACCACGAACTCTATGTCACTGCTCGACGCCAAAGACATGTAAGGTGCGGGTCGATGATGCAGACGCTCAATCATCAACTTGAAGTCTTTCTTTTTTTTTTTGAGGACGCTGAAATATATAGCTGCTAGAAGTAGATGGAGAAGATATGGGGGCGCTTCTGCTGGTTAGTTCTTTTTTTCCTTGTTGATATTTTACCTTAATTTCTGTACACTTAGTATGCAGTTATGTCTGGGGAATGTGCGTACCTGTCACATAACATCGCCCTCCAATTTCCTAACTGTGCATCGGAATAGCCGGCTCTGATCTGGCCTACAATTTCCCATTGCTGAATATTTATAAATCAAAAACAAAAGCAAAAAGAAAGTAAAGCCGAAGGTGCCATTATCAAGATACGTGTACAGATGTGGTTCACTGCATATTACACAAGGTGTCGCTGAGCACTCGAGTTTCCATTCAATTCCTTGTGTTCATTCCTTGTTTACAAAGATCGGTATATAAAACACCAGTGTTCAAGCTGTTCTCGTTACATAGTGAGGCGGATGACAGACTGCGCCGCTTCGCCTTGCCTTCATCGTTGGTATATTACTGAGCCCTAATGAACTTTCTACGCATGTGCAGTGTTGTATAAGATTAGAAAGAAAAACAAAAAATAGCAGCACATTTTCCTGTCTTCAGCCTTCACGCGAAACTTTGAGATAAGTGTTCAATCACCCTCTGCGGTGTCGAAAGCGACGTAATTCCTAACGCTCTTGGAGTACCTGCACTCGCCGTGATAGGGGTGCTCGCCTCTTTCTGCCCCTTGCGCACATGCGTACCTTGTTCTTCTAGCACCGTCTGCGGTGCAAAGCACCGAAAACTGAAGCGATAAAACTGAGAGGCGCGCTTGAAGATGGTAGGGCCCGTTATTGTCGGGTCGTTCAGTTCTTCTTAACCCCGAAATGCTCGCCTTCGACGAAAGATTTGTCTTGCCGACTAATTTCGCAAGCATGCATTTCGCAGGAGTGATGAAAGATGAAGAAATTCCAAGCCACGCAATACGCCTTCCTTTTTTTTTTCTTCTTACAGCGAGCAGCGGTGTCATTTCAGCTCGCGAAAGCTCCTTCATGCGCAAAGTTTGCTCGTTGCGACAGGTCTTCATTTCCTTTTTTTTTTCTCTTAATGTTTGATTTGAAAAATAACCAGAAATGATCGTGCAGAAGGTGGGAGGTGTAAATCAATGCCGAATGTTTCTTGCTTTCATATTTATGTTTTAGCTACGCAACGTGCAGTTCCCTCTCAGGTTTTACTTTGAGATCGCTAGACGATGAGCCCCATTATGTCAGGTCCTCGGCCCCGGACCCCGCAGAGATTTTTTTTTTCATTCTCTTCTCTACTAAAATATCCGCTTTGATTGTGAAGGGCGTCTACATTTACTCGGGCGGTGAATCAGTGGCTATGACATTGTGCCGCACAGCACAAATTCGAGGGCTCGATTTCGGACCGCGAAGGCCACAGATCGATGGCCACGAAATACAAGAAGGCTCACGTAATTAGATTTAAGTACACTAAATAACCATCTGTTGTCCACATTCATCCGGAGCCATTTACTATACTGCGTTCCTCATAGACCATGCGCCAATTTCGCGACGTTAAATCTCATAATTGAATTGAACAGTGTCTACATGAAGTGTAATTCTTGTGTTATATACATAGGGAAGCGATAACTTCGCTCTATTACATTTACATTTCACAAAAGCTTATTAGCAAAACAAAAACTTTTGAGACCTCCATACTTCCCCATCAATAATGCTGCTGCACACACATAAAGGTGATATAGTCTTTGGAAATATTTAGATAATATTTCTATGGAGAGACATCGAGGTTATTTTTATTTATATAATTGGTTTCTTGCCCAAACTTACAAGTCTTCACAAAACTGTTGCATTAATTCTCACATGGCCAATAGCTGCAATGTAGTGGGGAGAGAAGCACTGCAAATTATTTTGTAATCTGTGGTACAGCCCCTATGAGCTTTTACACTTGCAGTATGGGTAACAAGTACACTCCGTTGCTGTCCCATCCAAGTTCTACAAACGGGGAGCAAGTGTACTTAAACAACGCAGAAGAACCGCTACCTCAGCATGCTAGCTGAACACGTTTCAGTCAGCGACATGGATTATGGCAGAAAAAATTACCAAATGTGGAAAAGCAATTCAAGACAAAAGTTCTTTCGTGGGCTATAATTCAATGCGTTTGGAGCTTGCGTGCATACAAATAAATATCTGGATTGCTTCGCCTGCAAGGGGCCACATAGTCAATCCAAATTCATATCGGCTTCTGAGAGAACGAGAACGTCTTAACATAAAGTTTGTTGAAAACTATCTCTCTCGTTTAGACATCTATATTTTCAAATATCGTAGTTTGTAGCAACATTCGACACGGAATTGTTTCGGCAATAGTTCGCAGGTTTAAGTGGTGTGTGAGCCGGCACTTATAAAGCAGAATTCATAAAACAGACTGCGTCTCATCCCAAACTAATCCGTTTTGAAGGCTTAACGAGAAATTTTTTCCTTATGTAACAACATTCAAACAAATCTACAAAATCAATAATGTTACAATAAGGAGGCCGCTAATACATCTGGCGTCATTTCCTTCACTAAACACGCTTCTCTCTTCGTTGTTTTGTCTCCATTACTCTTTCGACTTCCTGAGCAAAGAAACACAACCTTGACACAACCATGTTAGCAATGTTTTCCTTTCTTGAGCGATGTATAAAAAGATCTCATGAAGGTTCTTTGCTACAAATTAGGCAAAGCGACTGTCCTCCATTGCACAACAGACAAAATTTGATAGTTTCCTGGTTCAGTAGGTGTAGACGAAACGCTGGCACCAATAAAAAAAAACGACCCTTCTCCTTTCACACTACCCGAGCACACTCTTCGCTATGTTCGCCGTACGTGCCTCGATTTTCTGAATCCCAGTGGAGCATTTCGCGTAGGACGGCTGCAAGTCTGACGGCTATTAATTATCCACCGACATCACCGCAGGCTCCGAAGGGAAGGCGAAGGGAAAAAAAACGTTTCTCCTCGTAAAAGCCACCGGAGGCGTTCCGACAATAAATTCTTTATCTTCGCAACAGCCTTCTATAGCTGTCAGACTTTTGGCATTCGCCTCCCCCTCAATTAGTCCACATAATGAGTGTTTGCGGTTTCCTCGAGAAAAAGAGAAGGAATGCGACGGCCTGTCGCTTTCCGTAATCGCTGACGGTGTTAGAATAGGATATTTGTTACTTCTTCGGTTTGCATTTACGTAGCAATCATTTAAACCATGTGTGTGCTTTATTGCGCACATATGTGTGTTGCACATGAGTAATGGTGTTGTTCCCTTTATTATTTATGCATCCTGGCTTCCAATCTGACTTTACTAGTGTGGTTAGTGGTGCGTATGTTATGGAGCCCCTGAGCAGTGTACTGCACGAGAATGTGACACTGGCTTTGTTTTCAAGGTTCCACTTTCTTGAGGAAGAGTCTACATTAACCAGACTGGATGAATGAACGACCGACTGAAATAACACCACAACTCCCCATTGAAAGGCACATGCAACTCCTACTTATAGCCATTGTCTCTCATCCGGTGGCACACGGGGTTTTGCAAATACTAATATCATCGTGAGACACCAGTATCAGCGTACACGAGAGATAGCTAAAGCATGTCATGTTCATAAGCACGCACAAGCAAACCTGTGTGAGGCATCCTCCCTTTCTCTAGAGAAGCGTCAACGTGCATAACTGAATTGCATGTAACCACGCGTGTTCGGTGTATATGGTGTTGTGACTTCAGGGTGGAGGACGAAAGACGGACTCGTTCCGTAGACGAAGAAGAAACGAAAAGCTTTATATACAATATTTACAGATCGAGGATGATAGCGTTCAGGTAGCAGTAGGAGTGCATCAGACCGACTGCGCGGCTGCAAGCGACTCCCTCTCTTCACAATGGGCCGGTAAGGCGACTCCTCGTCGGCAGGAACCAGGCGGGGCAGGATGAAGACCACGCCGGTGTCGAATTCCTGATTCCTCGCGGTGATGACTGGGCGCCGAGGAGATGGCTTGGCACCCCTTGAAGTCGCCTCCCGTGTCGAATACCCGATTCGCCCTGGAGAAGTGGGTGCTTTCGTCGCCTCGTGGTCGCCTCGTGGTCGGCACTTGGTCGCCACGTGGTGCTCGTAGCATAGCACAACAAGGGGCAATTGTAATATGTTTTGGGGGCTTTCTCTCCATTTTCGGCTTGACGCGTTCTGCTTAGTCTTTATTTGTTACGTGGCTACTTTAAACACTGATTTAAAAGACAGCACTTTTGCCATCTTTTTCTGTCCACGTCCGTTGTCTTTGCTGCTTTATAGTGAACATCAACCAGTAATAAGTCATGCGCTGTCGTACACTTTTCAAAAAAATATTCAGAACACATGCCTCCTTTTTCCCATACTTCAGGAACAGGCACAAGAACGCATGGTAAGTCTCCGACAGGAAGCCCACCCCCCCCCCCTCTCGACCCCCCGGAATCAGAACAATTATAACGGTACCGTGCCGTTTCACCAAATTGGGCACCATAGCTCTAGCTGGCCCTTGAGCTCTGAACATCACCACGTACATAACATTGATCATTTCCTATTAGTTTGTGGATTACTTAAAAGCCACAGTAAAAATTATTTGGAAATCTCGTTTTTTATTTATTTTGAACCATTTCAAGAGGAAGGCCATCGAAGTTCATTGTCCAAGGCAATTAGATTTTCCACGGGAACGTCTCCATGATCATTTGCGGAAACCTTTGCGACACAAGGGTTCATAGCATTCTCCTCGCCGGCTATGCTTCAAATCATTTTATTACCGGCAAATTCGCTATCTATATGCAAATCTTACGTCTCTATTTTTTAAACCACTCTGTTTAAAATTAATTTGTTAGAAAGGACTTCTATCATTTTCACCTTACCGTGCATTACTTTATTTCTTTTTCTCTCCCCTCCTCCCTTTAAGTGCTGGTTTCTTGGCCATACTACCATAGTGAATAAGCGCCATAGTGTAAGAAGCGAGCAAGCAAGTGCCAAGCGTGTCACTGACAATTCGTTCGTTCGTTCGTTCGTTCGTTCGTTCGTTCGTTCGTTCGTTCGTTCGTTCGTTCGTTCGTTCGTTCGCTCGTTCGTTCGCTCGTTCGCTCGCTCGTTCGCTCGCTCGTTCGTTCGTTCGTTCGTTCGTTCGTTCGTTCGTTCGTTCGTTCGTTCGTTCGTTCGTTCGTTCGTTCGTTCGTTCGTTTGTTCGTTCGTATATCAGGTACGTTGGCAAGTTTCGTCTCCATTTCGATGAAGCGCGCCTAAGTGGGGCACTCCGGATTTATTTTTATCACCAGGGGATTTTTAGCGTGTCGCGTGCAGTGAGGGCACGTTAAATATCCCCTGGTGATAAAGATTAACCCCGAGTACCCCACTGCGGCGTGCCTCATAATGAAATCGTGGTTTAGGCCCATAAAACCCTAAAAAAAAACGAAACTTTCGCCTCCGCATGTTCCACACTTGATTATCAAACAAACAAACAGGGATAATTAATAATCATGGGAACATACATAAGCAGCCTCAAGAGAGACAGAGAAGAGCGCTAGCAATTGTCTCCGGAAAGAGATACGACGCCCACCCGTTTGAAAAGGAGAGGAAAGATAGAGAAAGAGAAGAATAAGAAAGGCGAGAAAAAATAAAGGGAAGAAGGAAAGGAGGCACAGCAGAACGCATCATATCCCACGCAGAGTACGAGTATTACAGGCGAGAGTGTAGGCCCGTGGTTGGCCAGAATTCCAGCACAGCTTTGTCACTCTCATCTCAAGTTGAAGCACCAAATTTCGGAAACATGACATAAATTATATTGCCAAAGGTCTTCAACCTTGGCAACAAGGTCTTCAAGGTGTTGGTATAGCACACTAGAGGTCTTATTGCACAACATTTGGACGACACACACAGAGAGACACACACCGCAGAGCGCTACTTGCAAGTATCGTTTCATTCCCTTGTCAATTTAATAAATACAGTAAGATACTCGGGGGGGGGGGGGGAGTGTAACGACAGAAACAAAAATGCCGTCATAGCATTGCTGACGGCTTTCGGGAGCAAACGCGCAGGCTCACGGAGGCAGGTTATCCTTTCCATGTATTAGTATATGTGGCACAATGTTTGCTCAAGGAAATTGGAACCAGGGCGCCATTATCTGGGAAGGAGCCTTGCCGTCCAACCACACGAGAAAAAATAGTGATGATGCCGTACATTCATTCGATCGCGCACCGAGTAAAAGAAATTGGTAAAAGATGCAATGTAAAAGTGGTATTTTCCGTGCCGGGAAAATTGATGAGCATGTGTGCAAAGGTAAACCCCGGTGCCGCACGCAAACGAGTGTGTGAAACACAACACAGAAAAAAGTTCGTCGACTGCACTAACGGAATGGTATATTCTATTCCACTTCAGTGCGACAGAAAGTACATGCTGCTGTTAACAGCGCAAAATGTAGACGAGAGACGAGACAAGAAGACGACACCACAAGCACGTGGTCAAGCGCTTGTGGTGTCGTCTTCTTGTCTCGTCTCTCGTCTACATTTTGCGCAGTTAGCAGCAGGATGGAAAACCAACAAGCCCAAACTGCTATTCTAGAGGAAGTACATCGGACAGACTGGACGATGTTTGAATGAAGGATTAAAGGAGCATGATTATAACGTTTCAAAAGCAGTCACCAGATACCTTGGGATACATTGTAAAGATTTCGGATGTCGGTCATTCTTTAAGAAATGCAAGACTGTGAGCAAAGATGGCAGCCAAATGACGCGAGAGATAATCGAAGCCGCTGAGATTGCCCGTTTGGGAAGTATGTTCGTGAGCATGCCATAAGTCTCCCTTTGTGCGAAGGAAATAGATTTCCTCGCGCGCTAATCTGAAATTTTGTATCCTGGCTCCTTTTTTGCGATGTCAAGTGCAGCAAAAAATATCACATGACAAAGCCGGCTTGATCTTGATAGATGGCCGTGTTTGTAAAAATATTTTTTTTGTCGTTACCACCCCTCCTCTTCCCCCCAAGTATATTCCTGTATTTATTCCATTCACAAGGGAATAAAACGACAGTTGCAAGTAGCGCTCAGTGGTGTGTGTCTCTCTTCTGAGTGTGTCATCCAAATGTTGCGCAATCGAACCTCTAGTATGTTTTAAGCGTTGTTTGACCAAAGTCAAGTTCGCGTAACTTGCTCAGCAGCCCACAGCGACAACTTTGTAAAGTTGGACATTCTAACAGCAAGTGGTCAAGCGTTCTGCTGTAGCACCCGCAAGCCGGGCACGAAGGGCTCGGCACACGCCCTTGTCAGTGAAGACGACGCGCGACATTAACGCACCCGATGCGTAAATTGAGCACTAGTGACTTACTGCGACAAGTTAATGCACGGCTAGAGATTGGCACACCTGCCAACTCTCTCGGATTTTCTGTAAAGTTTACGAATCCGGGCTCGTTGTACAATATTACGAATGTTGTGACACGTTTTACTAAAAATAGTACGTACATTCGGAAAAGTTCTGAACTTCAGATGGGGCAGGGCAATATTGCAGGAAATGCATACGAAAACTAATTTATGATGGCACCGTCGTTGAGCGCAAGGAGGCATGTGCCCAGGTAGGTACTTGGTTCGAAAAAGTTTATATAGTCAAATGCTTTAAGTAGGCCAAATCGGCAAGACAAAAGTCGCTGAAACAGCCAGCATGATAGTTTGGGTTCCTGGCATGTATCTGCTGTAACAAGTTTGTGCTGTTTCTGTGCTGCGTTTAAAGACAAACCATCGTATTTAAAGAGGAAATGTACTCGCTAACAGTGTATGATCAGGGCGAACACTAAAACGTACGTGCTGTAATCATCCCCCTTCCCCTTGTTTCTTTGTCATGTGCGTGGATACAGTTTTACGAATTTTGAAGTTCAAAGGTTGGCAGGTATATTCATCTGTGTAGTGTATGATACCTTTACGACGCGTTCATCCTGCTTTGGGCGTTGTAAGGGATGGCCTTTAAGGGGGGCACTCGAGCGTTGTGCAATGTGCGTATCGTATAATAAATGAAGTCAAGGTTGTGCGCAGATCAGCATCCTCGTCTCGTAAGATATCAGTGTTTGATAATATCCACTGAACCATCGCTGTTCTTCCGTCAAGTGCGACTTATTGGGCCACCTTAAGTACTTCACGAAAAAGGCGTGAGTCAGTGCTGGCATTGAACAATCGGCTGAAAGCTACGCGGGAGCTGCTTGAAAGAACAGCCGTTGACATTATCACATTTTGGATAATATACTTCGGTGCCTTATTAATGCTTAATAGCGCTGCAGATGTCAAAGGTACGTACAATTACTACACGTAGGGTGGTTTGCTGAAGGCCTTGCTCAATTAAGACGTGGAAGCTGCACTGCCTTCCTGAACAAAGCTTTCTTGTAAACCTTGGAAAAATTTATATTTCAGTATTCTATAAGTAATCGCAATCAGTTAGCGTAGAGCAACGTGACATACTGTTGTTTTCTTTCAGAACTCCCGAATACTAAGTAAACGAGCACCCGAGGACGGTTCTATTCTCGCTCGACGTCTCAAGAAAGGCCGTCGTCGTTTTCCCCATACAGCACTTCGGTCTGCACACCAGCTGTTCAAAACGCTTCAGTCCATCGCGGGCCCTGCCGAGGGGACCTATGTGTTCAAAGGCCCCTTTATCATCTTGTAGTCAGAATGGTAGTTGATTGGCTTCGGTAAGCAAGGCGTTTGCTCGAGCGGATCGTGAAAGACCCAGCCTTACTCAAAGAGTCACTCGATTATCTCTCTCTAGCTAAGCCATCAATCGAGGTGAAAAACTGATGAAAGGCAAAGTTTGAGAAAAGAAAGCACATACACGCACATATACGACAACCATGTAGCTTCATAATATAGATACAATATGGCGCGAACAATAGGATGACATCAAGACATGCAAAGTATAAACCGCCAGCACAGTCAGTACAAGTACGATTCCTTTTCTGTGTCTCCATGTCGTCGGCGTGGAGTTTGGTAGCCCCAGTGCCGTCTTGTAGGCCTTCCGGATCAGTGCCTCCAACTTTTCAATTTCCGACTTGGAGAGGTTAAGGAATGCCGTCCCGTACAGTATCCGAGAAATCACGAAAGCCTGCACCAAGCATAAATCCCTCGATAAGTTGGAAGAGAACACTCTTAGGAGACCCCAAACTAATACATACCCAACGCCAGCTAAGTTACACCAGTGGTACCCTACACTGTACTCCCCGCAATGCCCACACTGTGGAGAGGTAGCTAACCTCTACCACATGGTGTGGGCTTGCCAATTTAATCCCATAGTTGACCCCATTCCAAATCCCTCAAAAGAGCAGTGGGAGGCTATTCTGCTCAGCGATGATCCTGACCGTCAGCACTGGCTGGTGGGGAGGGCCAGCGCAGCAGTAGTAACCAGTGGGCTACCGGAATAGGCGGCCCACCCACGAGTTCTACGAATATCCGACAAATAAAGATGTTTTCAATCAATCCATGTCGTCGGCTTTTTTGTGCAGTTGCAATCTATTACAGCTACGTAGTAACTAGCCCAACTCTCAGCACCTTTGCAGCCGCCGTTATAAAGGGATAAATGTTGTGTTGATAAAGGATGCATAATGGTAGTTGCCGGCTCAAATCTTGTATAGTGGGATGTTCTCGAAACATTTTTCTGCAATAATCTCACTAAGCGATTGGCGCTTTTCCACTTTGTAACGGCTTAGTGTTATTTGAGTGCGAGTGCGACCTTGAATTCCTGCTTGCGCACTTGGAATGTGAACTTGTAGCTTCATTGTAACGCCTTGCGAAATACTCGCGGAAACTCCTTCTTGAGTACTTTTGTATTGCTGTGGCTTTTTTTCTTCCCAGTGAGTTTTTCTTTTGGTTGCACCTTAGGGCACTGGAGTAGCCGGCACTTCTACGAGGCACAAACATCTGCTCGAATGGATCCAATAAAAAAGAGCGTAATTGATTTGCTCGTTAAGAACTATGTAGCTGAAAAAATAGCTATATATTTATGTTCAATGAAGCTTCGTTGAAAAGTACTTTAATCATCCCTTCACGTGCGTGCGACAAGCAGAGCTACTTTGCAGCCGCCATTGATCGTAAAACTTCAACGGCCAGCACATCAATGTAACTGCAATGCGTTCATCGACAACAGGTTATCGTGTGGACTTTGTAGTTGTGTGAACGAACAAGCATCGCCCTAACGAGCTTGCAAAACCGGCCATCAGCTCTTGGCAAAATTAGGGTCATTTATCATGATTCTGTCGCCGGAGCGTAGCGTCTCGGGTTTTATCTACCTTTCCTCATGATTATGTCAGTGTATTCCTGCGTAAAGTGGTAAAAAGCACGTAACTAATAATGCCGAATGAAATGAAAAAAAAATTTACAGTAGCGATCTTAGCGAGGCGGCAATGATGAAACCGGTGTTCGAGACTGCAATTTTCGTTTTTTTTTTATTGTTTGTCTGTTTGTTTTCATTTACACCCATGTGATTTCTTATGTGGCCGTATCGCAAAACGCATGTTTTGTGAGCATGAGTCTTTAAAATCCCCTGCAAGCGCCCTCCGGCTGAACTGGGCCAGCTAGTGCAGATAAAATATAATAATAATAATAATAATAATAATAATAATAATAATAATAATAATAATAATAATAATAATAATAATAATAATAATAATAATAATAATAACTTCTTTATTTCCATCAGTGATGGAGGAGACTGCGGGTAAAGGTCGCTTGAGAGGCAAGCGACTTGACTAGAGCCCGCGGCCTCCTTTACAAGGCAAACAGCGATTGAACAGGAGATATATATACACATAGCAATTGACTACATGGGAAATATGCACAACAAATAAACGCAAGAACACAAATTTCCTGAAAAATGCTCTTCAACTTTGTAAGAAAGATTGAGTGACAAAATGTTCACGTAAAGCTCGTACATCAGTTATATAAATATCAAGACTTGATTTCAGAAACAAATTTAAAAGTGTGGGTAGTGTGTACGATATCTTTTGTGTAGAATAATTGACTCGCGGAGTGACTACCTTCCACTGTTCCGTACACCTCCTGATGTGAGAATCTGTATTCTTGGTGAGATAAGATAACTCATGAAGAAACTTTAAATTCTCTTTTACCTCCCGTTTGAAAGATTGACTTAACTTGTAGTTACAAAGGTTAAACAAGGGTATTATATTTGCTTTCGGAAATAAGTCTGATGTGGTGGGCATTGTAAGGCAAGTTAAATCGCACTCGCAAAAATTTTTTCTGAAGTATAGGTATCTTTTCTAGATTCGTACGTGATGTGGTACCCCTCCACGAGTAGACAGTAATAAAGTGTAGAAAAAAATAGGGTTTTATAAACAAGAACCTTGATTCTGTAAGGTAAAAGAGGTCTCAGCCGCGCCATCATGCCAACTACACGAGATTATTTGCCCAATATCGATTCTATGTGCATGTCCCAAACCATATTTTGTGTAAAAATAACTCCAAGTATTTTAAAACTATCTACAATTTCTATGTTTACATGGTCATAAACAAGGTTGATGGAACTGATTATTTGCTTATATTTGGGCCTAAAGATTACTGCTTTTGTTTTGTTTATATTGATTTGTAGACAGTTGTGTTTTGACCATACATGAAGAATTTTCAGAGCAGTGTTAGCTTTATTCTCAAGGCTACTAGAGTCAGGTGATGAAAAAAATATACTGGCATCGTCTGCGTACATTATGTATTTCGCATCTTTATATATATTTACTAATCATTTATATATACAATAAACAGGAACGGGCCAAGAATACTACCCTGAAGAAAGCCTCTGGTGATATGTTACAAATTTGAACGGCTATTGTCTATTTCAACGTATTGATAAAGATTATCAAGATAAGATTTTATAAGGCTTCCACAATACCCTCGAATACCGTAGGTTTCAAGCTTATCAAGTAGAACCGAGCGCAGGATGCAATCGAATGCTTTAGCAAAATCAATATAAATACCAAGGACAATGTTCTTAATTTCAAATTGCGATACAATAAATTCTTTTTGATGGAGCAGTGCTAATTCTGTAGACCGTCGTTCTCTAAATTCGAACTGGGCTGTAGAAATTAGACTGTGTTTGTCAAAAAACTTAGAAACCTACATTAGTATTAGTTTTCCTAGACCCTTCGCAAAAACAGGTAATATAGAAATGGGTCTGTAATTTTTAGTATCATTAACGTCACCTTTCTTGAACAATACCGACACTCTAGCTATTTGCATCCGTTTAGGAAAGATAGCGCTTGACAAAGACAAATTAAAAATATAGGTAATGTACTGGAAAATGATATCAAGCACATGCTTGATATGACAATCGCATGCGAATCTCCCCATTCCCAGAGTGTGTCATTAAGCAAACATTTCTTCTCTTGGACGGCGAAGAAAATTACTTTCACCTTCTGAAGTTCGCGCTACAATATAAATTGTCGAATTCGGTCTCTCTTTGCAGCGCCGTAATTACTTAGGATGGACATGGTCATGCGACAAAAAAAAATGCTTAATGCACTCGCTGTTTTGACAAAGCATTGTAACTCATTAGGGCTTAATAAGAGGAGCGCCATTAGGACCGTTCTTTTGCCTACGCATGACCTTATCGAATGTATATACTGCTATCGTGCAAGGTTTGCAGATAGAAAATTCCCCGACTGTGTGCATGGGGAGAAGGTGCGTTGCAGAATTTTGTGACATCACGTCTTACGCACACATCGGGACATCCAATTATTGTATGTCCCGCTGCAATTATCGGCGTCCTGCGCCGTAGCAGGTGTTGCCGTCCTGTGAGCTGAAAACATTCTGTACGGCACTAAAGTTATTCTATGATTAAGTTGCTCATGCCTTGTCTTACATTGTTTACAAACTTATTTCTCGGAATTTTGAGAATGACAGCCCACTAATAAATGCCATGAAACTATACACCAACGGAGCATGACTTTTATGCTGAATTTCCTCGAACTGAAATATTAAAAGTGTGAAACAATAACAAAAGATCAGCCCACGCAAAATGCCGCGTTTCTACCGGAAAAACCGCCTCCGTACATAGCGTCCGCCGCCAGCATTTCCCGGTAAACATTACCGTTACATAAGCTGCAGTTGCCGAGAAGCTTGAGAAGCACTACGGGATCACTGAATGCTATTGCGTTTCACTCCTAAAAGCGAAACATGTACGTCCACCAAATTTTTTTCTCTAATATTATTGCAATTGACATTCTTTGCCTACTTCAGGCGTTTTGAGCCTATCCATCCGTCCGTCCGTCCACCCATTTATCATTCCGTTCATCCATCCATCCATCCGTCCATCCATCCATCCATCCATCCATCCGTCCATCCATCCATCCATCCATCCATCCATCCGTCCATCCATCCATCCATCCATCCATCCATCCATCCATCCATCCATCCATCCATCCATCCATCCATCCGTCCATCCATCCATCCATCCATCCGTCCATCCGTCCTCTTACGCCGAGCTAGCGGCCCAAGTTGTCTGCCCTTTTGGGCCACTATATATGTGCGCGTGGTCGTTCATCGTCGTCATTCCAGCTTCTTGATCTGACTCTCGTCGTGTCGTCGTCCTCACGCCTTCTAAGGCAACTTAGTGACCAAAATTGTATACTAGCGGGGCCCTCTAGGTATGTTCTCGTAGTCCAGATGCCGTAATGGTCATTGCATCTTCGTCATTCCAGCTTTGTTATCCGAATGCCGTTGCAGTGGCGCAATCGTCTTCACACAGTCAAGGTGCATCTGTGGTCCCCCCGCCATCGTGATGCCATCGCAGTCGTTCCATCGTCTTCCCTCCAGTTTGGTCATCCGTCTCTCGTCATGCAGTCGTCGTCATACAGGCTTCGTGATACAGTCGTCGTCCCGTCGCTGTCGTCGTGCGCTTACATTAACCCCATTGTCATCATACCGTTGTCATTCCATCGTCATCATTGCGTCGTTGTCATGCAGTTGTCGTCACACATTCGTTGTGAGCTCGTCCCATCAACGTGTTTCGAACGATGGCGCCGGGGTGGCGCCATCGTCTTCACACACTCGTGGTCATATTGTATAGCGTAAACACATCGCTAACTGAATTCCGAAATTCTATTCGAGAATTGCTGCTGCCACGGGCATTGTACCTGAGCATCGCGGTGGAAGCGCCTGGCCAGGCGCATGCAACGCGATATTTTCTGTTCACCATTGCGGGCTTGGCTTTCTTCTTTTTTTTTCGTGTTAGACCAGAAAGAAGATACTCCGGTTGTTCGTGATCCCCTTAGCTTCGCTATTAACTCGGGCAATACACCAGGGGATGCTACATACAATGGATCAATATATCCTGGCCCCCGATGCTTTTGCCAGCGAGCAGTACAACACACTACACGAAAACATTGTAAGGATTAGCCTGTTCGGCAGTAAGTTGCTAATATCTCGCCCGTAGGTTTGCTATTCTTCGTTTTCTTTAAATTTAGCATGATTGCAATCTTAAGTAGCTTTAAATACTTACGTGAGTAGCAACAGTCATCATTGTTCTCTACTTAAGTTCTTTCAGATATAGGCGCACGACCGTAAGCCACGGAGGATTTCCTGTGCGCCAATTTCGTACAGACTTGAAATGGCGCCACGCGTACCACACTTTCTACCAGTGACCGTTTCTCAGTGCATTGTGACAGCGATAAAGTTATAGCTAGGCGCTACACGAGCCTGTTCTATTCGAAGGTATGTTTAATTTTGTCGTAGATTCTATGCCAATAGAGTCTTGTCTAATCCTACTGCTAGCGTAAAACTATTAGTAACGTTCATTTTCAAATCTACCCAAGCACAAGCAATTACTCTGGGATGTAGGGAGATATATGTTTAAATAGAACATAGATTTAACACGTGAGTTCGATTTTTATGACCGATGACTGTTCCCACCACTATCGTTTTGCTTTGAGTGTTGCTTGTCTTTCTATCCACAAGATATCCCAATAAGAAAGTGAGGTTCTTAACCACACTCTTAGCACCGTTTAAGTCGACAATGCTTCCACAGCATTCCACATCAATAAAAATTAGAACAATTAGTCATCCTTTACATCTAGTACCTTCGTATCAAAAGTCGATAAAATGGTAATTGTGCAAACAAATGAATAATTAATTTATAATTTGTTGGCCGAACTATCTCGAATGAAAACTAATTTCTACAAATTTCGCCATGCTCAAGGCAGAAGTTCGCAGCGTCAAGTTCATCGTAGCAAGAATATTTCCTTTTGTTTTGCGATGTTAATTCCTCGCTACTCCTTGCAATGTGAGAATACCAACAACGTGCAAAAACGCGAACACCACAGCACTTTGTTGATTTATTTTCTGCGGTGAAAGCTTGCGTGTGTTCTCACCCTTTCTTCATACGTCAACTACAGGCTAGATGCCAGGCTGTGATTTTCTTTTTTTCAAGTCGCAAATAAACGTAATATACTTCATGTTACTGACACCGGCGTGCTCATATTCGCGAAAGGATCTACGACGGCGAGAACCAAAATTCGGCGTTGCCAGCGGTGTCTGGCTCCACCTCTTCTAAAAAGTAATAAATGTTACGGCGCAGCTCTTGTACACGCGAAGCCAATCCATAATCTGCATCCTCAGATTTCTTTTTTCTTGGTCCTCACCTCTCTCTTTTCCGCACTTCGAAGCCTGCATCGCCGTGCTTATATCCCTGCGCGGCTGCTCGGCGTCTCACGCGGTATAGCCGGGGTTCCGCATGCACACTTATCGCCTCAGTTTACGGCCCAGGTTGCAAAACATCGCGCTTCAGAAGGGTGCCCAACAGCCACACGCACGCACACACAAACACACACGCACGCACGCACGCACGCATGCAGTCCCAGGCAAGCTGGAAAAAACGTACGCCCGAGAGAACATGGGAAAGACACCTGGCAGCGGCGCATAGCGGCGAACAATCTTATGATACAACGAAGGATGAACGCAATGTAAAGTGGGAAAAACGCGAAAAAAGAATGAAACGAAGATGTTAGGCAGGCAGTTCGGAAGCAGCCTCCCGGTGCACCTGGTCGTTTTCCCAGGAATTCGCAGTTCTCAGAAAAAAATATGTAAACTGACAAGCACGTGTTTCCGGGGGAGGGAGGAATGTACACTCCATTTCGGTGCGTCAGTTCATTCTCTGTAAAACGTGGCAGGTGCGTTGTTGTTGTTGTTGTCGTCGTCGTCGTCGTCTTTGCTTTAGAGCTGTCTCTCAAAGTGAGACTGCATTTTGAAAAGTGAAGACCATTCGTTTTCGGATAAAACATGCTGAATACGGAAGTCTCCTTCACAGCATCTTCGCGCTAAGACTGCTCTCTCGTGAAATACTTTTTCTAGGTTTAAGAAATGGAAAGAACAGCGCACTTCTACTTTTAATTTCGAACCCAATCATACAGTTTGGCTGGATCTCTTCCACCTCTGTTAACACGGAAGGAGATTAAATTTAACAAGCTTAGTCTCTCAATTTTGGAGCACCGGGCATACTACATGATTTCTTAGGCGCCGCCTTCCTTTAGAACGACAAGAACTAAGCGAAGCGAGTGGCTTGAGCTTTAGTGGCTATATCAAACCAACAAACAGTGAACCTTCCTTCTTATTATGGAACTAAGTATTTCTCTCTTTTATCAAGCTTTAGAAGTAATCGGAAATGATAGTTATATCTGCGATAAACCTAATCAACTTAGTTAAAAAGAAATGAGAATGGTATTGCAGGGAAAGCCGTCTCGTAAGTTTAACTGTGGTCTAATTCGTGGAGCCCGCACAAGTACAAAGCTGCCACCGTCGGTTAGTTGCCCTTTCTTCAGCTTTGATTTCCGGTTTAGCGCAATAGCGTTAACGAACCCGTCCCAGAAAATCTCGCGTCGGCGTCAGGCATTCCGCATTGGCATCTGGCATCGCACGCCTTCTTGGCAAAAACAATTTTCGAGCCACGTATAGCCAGGCCTTCGATGTAACGGAAGGAATTGACTGAACTAATTGAATTTCTCAAGCTAAAATACGTAGAACAATCGTAAACTACGACCTGCGCACAACCTACGTACATCATAGCTCTTGGATTGTAATTTGACTATACGAGAGAACACAATTCTGTTACACGAAAACTCAGATACCCCTTCACACACACACAAACCGGCAGCGGCGTCCGCCATTTCGCGCGTGGCGGCGCTGTGGGTGCCTTGAGGGCCACGGAGCGGCGATCCCGGTTCTTTGCAATACCTCTAGCTGGCGCTCGCCTCCGCCGCGTCGCGGAACAAGAAGCATGTGCTTGCTGCGGTAAAGCTAGGGAAACTATGGATCATGTTTTATTAAAATGCGAAGACGTCTACCAAGCGGTCGATTTAGGCACCACTGGCCTCCTTGAAGCCCTTGGGTTCAGCGAGACCATGCAGTGAAAAAGTAAACATGTCCGCAATAGGCATTAGTAAGAGGCGATTGGAGGATTGGTGGGCGAAAAGTAGGGAAACGACAAAAAACGGAGACGCACAAAAAGCACAGTGTGCAATAGGGGAAGCAGAAAATTTGGGTGCGGGAGGTCATAGTGTTTATTTTTTATTTTTTTATTGTTTAACTTAGGTAGGACATTAGGCAGTGTAATAGCAAGAGCTTGGTGGCGCAACCCACCGCCCGGTTCCAAAGAGGACGCTCATAACATCCATCCATCCATCGCGGCCCACGCAAGAGGCCGTGTTCAAACAAAGCTCACCTCCGTTAATAGCGTTCGCGGGCACCGTTTCCCGGTAAACATTATGGTTATATACGCTCCAGTTGCCGGGAAGCGTGAGAAGCCGTCAGGGATCTTCGAATGCTATAGCGTTCCACTCTTAAAGGTGAAGTTTGAGCGTCCTCCAAATTTTTTCACTGCTAATATGAGTTTATTACACATATAGCATTCATTCATGTATAATTCTCCAATTTACTCTATAATAGTTAATAATATGTTTTTTATTTGTTTGATTTAAAGTATCCTCATTTGACTTGATATAAATAATTATTGGCGTTAAACTTGAGCCGGAGCGCCTGTACAGATTTCTCTGTCATAAGAGCGTGAAGGGCACGAGGATGTAAAAAAGGGCGACAACACGCTCTTCTTTCGTTCTCTTTTTTTGTATCTGCATCCAGTTGGCGCTATTTTAGATCGCGGTTCTTAGGCGCTCGTCCCTGCGGCTACTGCCAGCGTCGGCGGCGTAATTGAGCGAATAAGCACAGCGAAGGATGAAAGAGCGAACGCGGAGCAGGAGGTGAAAGCCCGAGAGCGGGCTCGAAACTTGTGTCATCCGAAGCCGCCCGACCACTGGATGAGTACTCGTACTTTGCCTAAGCTGGACCGCTCGTTTCGCACTAGACAGTTTTAGTTACACGTGCGTATAGAGGTTCTGCGTACGTAGAGCTTCTATGTGTCAGCAGTGCGCATGCGTAGAACGTAGCGGGCGCGCGCGCGTCTCACGGACGTACGTGAGATTCAATTCTTTGCGTGCGTTTCTTGCGCATGTAGACAGCTCCGCGCGGGAGTTCCGCGAGATCACGAACAAGCGATAGCGGGCCGCGCGCGCGCAGACGGCTTGCATCGAAACACGGCGACAGAATTGAATTGGCCACCGCCGGGTTCACATTTCCCGATAGATGTAGCTACGGGGTCCCTCTTGGCGTGCTTCGCGTACGTGTGGCTAAAAGCGTTTCAGCTGGCGTGCACGTAAGGTACGTAGGCTTTTCACGTTTGCGTACATGAAGCCTCTACGTACGTGTAACTAAAGCTGTCTACTATCGCCTGCTCGCGTCAGCTATCACTCGCGCTTGTCTAGTTTGCTTGGTTTGGTCTCGTTAGCGCTTGTTTCGATGGTCATGGGTTGCGATTGCTTTCGAGCACAGCTCTTAGGCGCCCGTTCCTGCGGTGAGCGGCGGCGGCGTAACCGATCCAATGAGCGCGTAACTCAGCGAACGAATGTGCGGAGAGGAGGGTGCGGCGACGATGGCTACGAGATGGCGCCAGAGTAGCCTGCGCCGTCGGGTAGTTTTGTCGGAGGCGGCTGCTGTGAATCGCACCCACGCGTCACTCACGCGCTCGCTCTCGCGATCTCCAGATTAACGTGCCACACGAGACGGATTGTTCGCACCAGCCAATGTATCGCGATATGAAAACACGTATACGGCTGCACTCATATTTCGCATTTAGGAGTATCGTAGACGTTAGTGAATTTTTTAGCAGTGGTATATAACCTGCTCGTCTAGCTGGCGGTCTTTATGCTGTGGAGTTCATTCAGTCAGGCATTGAAAGCAATAGGTTGCTGCAATGAAGAAGATTCATTTTAGCCTGTGAGAGAACGAACTGGGGATGACAACGCATTAGCTGGACTGCCTCATAGGCCCTCTTTGTTCGCTATTTCGTTCCTGATTTCCTAGTACACTTTAGAGTCAGGCCTCAGGCATGCTTCGAGTAGACATTTGTCAGTCCTCTTCCTATGTGCAAAACGAATAAAACAACAATTACTAAGGCCTTTCATATATGATTGAACTTGTGTTTCCGGAATATAGATACGGAATTCTGGGACATCATATTCTACGAATGACATTTTTGAGGGTTCATTCAGCTACGAGTAACAGATTAATTCAGCGTACTATGTTCGAAAGCAGCCGGTTGAATATCGGGCAAGTTCGTCGTTCATTTCTTCGCTTGTGTGTCTTGCTTTTCGCCGTATCTCGGAACCAATTTCAGCCGCACCTCCTGTACATGGCGATCGATACTTGCTTTGCCTTAAATCGAGAATACGAAAACAGGCGTACGTCTTCTGAACTAAACACGGGGCATGAAAGGCGCGTTCGTAGGTAAACGGTCGCGTGCTAAACTGCTATAGCTCTTCTCAAGCTATACGCTTGTAGCTTTGAATTCCTTCAAAATTCAGTAAATTTGTTCGTTGTGAGTATTTCATGAATAGCTTGTGTACTTGAGTGCAGATTATGCTTACATTTCACATCCTATGGTTTTTATTTACTTGGAATGGGCGCAGTGGAAATTGCATTTCGGCTGTTACGAGACTAGCCGTGGTAAAGGATCACAAAAGTAGTCACGATATATTCCAAACAGGAGTACGACTTCTGTATTGTAATAACACTAGCGATGATGTTTAAGAACTACCGTGGGAAATGGGAATAATGACAGTCAGGTGAAATGCGGAAGAACAACAAAAAAAGCTTAATAACATGCCGTCCAATCTTTTAGCACGGATTGCTTGTTGAAACCACGCATCGAGTTTACCATCCTTTCTGTACAAGGGATTATGTTGAAACCTGTTCAGCTCGAAAATAAGTCGCTGCTCTGACTATGACTACTTTCTTACTCCGTTTCGTAGCATCTGTGGGGCGTACACCAGGGGCACCGTAAGGCTTCCAGTAGTATTGGATGCGGTACGAATAGTCATGATTTGCGCAAAAGAAATATCGTTTGCCCCGCTTCACAATATATCTTTGCGTCCACGGCTGTTAAGGCATAATGTCGAGTGCAGATCAACGAGAAGGCAAAGCTGAGACCACATGGGCATGACGGGACGCTTACAAGGAACCGCTTCATTGTAGGCACATACGCTGGAAAGCACAACTTTGGGAAAGCAGTGCCTTTGCCAAGGTACTACATTTAGTGTCAACACCTCATAGCGAAATTGAATTTTGACGAGACTTGCATATTAGCCCTTCATATATAAATACCAGAGTAAGATGTCATATCGACTAGTGTCTTTTTATATAATATGGAATTTACTTTGAAAATACGCTATTGCGACTACTAATAAACCGGCGGCCCCATGTAGTGGACGATCCCTTACAGGAATTGATAATTTTGATACTTATGACTACTCAGCGAATTTGCTGTCATTTCCTTCTGCCGTTGTACCATCTCGACTAATTCTCATCCGTGGTATATATATATATATATATATATATATATATATATATATATATATATATATATATATATATATATATATATATATATATATATATATCTTACCCTCCGAATGCGCCATCGTCCTTTTGTGGCGATCTTCATGACGTACTAAATCGAATTTTAAACGAGAATGAATGGGGTTAACCGAGGGGCCCGATGTTTATTACGCATATCACAAGAAGCCAATTTTGGTTAGAATTCCTACTCTGCCATTGTTTTTAGTTGGTGATTTCAACCTGCCAAAAATAAATTGGTCCGGTGCATTCCCCTCCACTCTGCATTCGTCACCTGACACGATTTGCTTCATAAATCTGGGTGCAGACTTCAGCTTCTGTCAGCTAACTACCCTGCCGACCCGTACCACTCTTACTAATATCCTCGATCTTGTTCAAACTACGTCTCCCGATCTAGTTACTTCACTGACATTCCTGCTGGGCCTCAGCCACCACTCCCTCGTCCAGTTCGAACTTAAATGTAGTAATAGGCGTATGCGATCTGATCCCAATTATATTAGAGATTACTCGACAGCATATTTTTCTTCGATAAGTGCGGAACTCGGGAGTTTTTCTTTAGCTGAGCACATGCCAAACTTTGCTACCGTACTGTGCAAACAAATTTGCGGATTTGAAAAAAAAGTTCACCATCTTGGGGTGCATAAATGCATACCTTTATGATTCATATCAGACAAGCATCGTTCTCCGTGGCTCACTGCGACATTAAAACGTCTTTTAAATAACGAGAAGCAAATTTTTCGCAGAGCCAAAACAAGCTGTCGCCCTTATCACTGGGATGCATATGAAGCCATCGCTTCAGAATATAAGAAAGCACTGAAAGACGTCGCCAAGCATGTATTTCACAGCAGGACCCTTCCGTCATTGTTGATTAACGACTCCAAAAAATTTTGAAACATCATTGCTGGTCCCAAGCATAAAACATTAGCTCTTAACGACAGCAGCGGCGCCGCCATTGCTTCATCACAGTGTCCTCAAGTGCTTAATGATGCCTTTTCTAAAGCTTTTCTTCAGCAATCATCTGTTCCCATCTCCTGTATTCGCCCGGCGCAGAATCCTTTAATGGGCCCGATTTTATATGACAGTCTCGGCGCACAAAGCTTAATTAGTAATCTAAAGGTTTCCTCGTCTTTTGGAATTGACGACATCAATTCCCAATTTTAAAGAAAACAAGTCTTTGTTCTTTCACTGTGTGAACTGCTTACTCAGTCGTTGGACTCGGGACAGTTGCCCAGGGACTGGAAGGTGAACAAGGTTGTACCAAGATTGAAGTCTGGTGATACTCATTGCGCCACCAACTACAGACCGATATCGTTAACAAGTATCCCACGTAAAATGTTTAAACATATCATATATTGTAATTTGGTTAAATTTCTTGAAAATCAGTCGTTTTTTTTCAACTCATCAGCATGCTTTCCGTAAATCATTTTCGTTTGAGGCGCAACTCATCTTCTTCACCCATGACTTATTTCACACATTAGACAAGGGATTATTCATTGATTGCATATCCTTAGCTTTCAGGAAAGCATTTGATCTTGTTAACCACCAACTACTTTGCTTAAATCTCAGCAAACTGAACACTGACCCTAACATTATTTCATGGATCGAGAGTTTTCGCATGACAGAACTCGATTCATCACTGCTAATAGCGCTGATCTTTCCCCATGTTCTGTTACCTCAGGCGTGCCTCAAGGTTCGGTGCTGGGGCCGGTATTGTTGCTAATATATAATAATGATTTACCAAACTTTATTAACTCCACAATCAGACTTTTTGCAGATGACTGAGTTATTTACCGAGTAATTTCTTCTGTTTCAGGCCCGTGCATATTACAATGTGACTTATATAAAGCATCTAGTACCATATTTCAGGCTCTGTACTTGAACAAGTAACGACGTATAAATATCTAGGGGTTCATATAACTGATAATCTTCCATGGCAACTTCACACCAACCATACTGTTAACAATGCTAACCGCATGCTTGGTTAATTGCGCCGTAACTTTTCTATGGTTCCATCTTCGTTAAATCTACTACTTTACAAAACCCTCGTGCGATCTAAATTAGAATACGCAAGCTCGCTATGGGGCCCGGGCCTCGAAACCCTTACTAATCAATTAAAATTGCTACAGAATCGGCGCGCCCGTTTTATATTGTCTAACTTCCCTCGCACTGCTAGCGTAAATACAATGAAAAGTATTTTGAACCTTCCTAGTCTTTTCCGTCGTCGAAAAGTGTTCTCATTGCTACTTTTTCACAAGATTTGTTACCATAATCAGCAACTAAAAAGTGATCTTTTTTCTGAGCCATCATTCAAATCACCTCGCACAGATCATCGCCTTAAGTTACGTATTCCATACTGTCGGACGAATGCGTATTTCTGCTCATTTGTACCGAAGACGGCCTGCGATTGGAACCACCTGCCCACCTCTGTTGCCGATATTTGTGACACTGATTTGTTTAAAACCGCCGCGCAAAACTATGTATTTGAATAATCTGCCTGGTTATACCCGTTGTATTCTTGCTTTATGCGTAAACATGTGCTTTTTTGCTGCTTTTCAGAGTATTTTCTTTTCGCTGCATTATGACTAAACGCTTTTTTTCCACTCCCTTCTGTGACGTCCCGCTGCGGCCTTGAAGTTATTGAAACATATATATATATATATATATATATATATATATATATATATATATATATATATATATATATATATATATATATATATATATATATATATATATATATATATTGTATGAGAGAAGAACGAGCAGCAGGCACTGCTTCGAGAAGGACGACGACAACGAGTGGTTGGAAGCCTTGTGTCTGTGTTGCCGAAGCTCTGTGCCCTCTCGCTACGTGCACTGCTATCTGAGCGTCTAATCAATAGAACTAAAAACATGTTGACATTTGGTGAAGGTGCTGCGTAAATGCTGTCGAGGTGGAAACGTTGGATTCATTATTCCGGAACCAGAGATTAGCGACTCCAGAAAGATAGAAGATGACGTTAGTCCGTTTAGCTTTGTCATCCCACTTGTTATGCGCACTCACGCGATCGTATGACGAGAGCCAATCCTCCACGTCATGGTCGTCGTTGCCACTGAAGACCGGAGGATCTCGTTGGCGTAGAGCACTGGAGCAGACGACAGGCGATGGCGTGGGAGGAATGGGTTGCGCAGCGTCCTGAGGCATGGCAGAAACGGTTGAGAGCGGCTGGCTGCGGAGTTCCAGGTTTCGGAAGGGCCCCGCACGTCCGCCATATGTCAAGATGCGTTATAGTTCAATTGATAAGACGATATATATGAAGTGTGATTGGAGACAAGCAAGACTTCAAATAAGCCATTTGCGTAGCATGCACGCTGACTCATAAATCCAAGAAACAGCTTATTTCAAGTCTTGCTTGTCTCCATCAATAGTTCAGTTAGCTTAATGCTGGTTTCAGACTGCATTTTGTCTTCACGTGGAATCTATTCGTGCTACAGTTAAAAGAACTAGACCCGTACCAAACCCACATATGGTTGTAGTTTTTCTGACGAAATTCAACAGTCAGATTCCAAGTCGTCCCAATGAGATGTGTTTGCTGAGGATCTCTGTGGCAACGCACTGGGTTAAAAATCCCTCAACGTCGACAACATCGTAGGAAAGGCGCATCGGAGTATGCTGAAAATGACACAGACTGATACTGTTGGGCTACGTACAGCAAGAGGCGAGGACTGCTGCGCATTGAACGCAAACAGCGGCCCATTCTATACTCAGAAGGAAGATAGTGTGTCGAAGAAAAGGTTAATAACGCACTTTGTAACTACAAAAACAAGAAAGTATGCAGGTCCAATGCATATATAGGTATCATTGTAGAAGCGAAGGGTTCGGTAAATTGTATACTAATTATTAATGTAGGCTATGACTGTTGTCTCCATTGTATTGTACAGTCGTATAGTTGATGCTATGAGAAACCCCCGGGAGGGGAGGGCTAGTTTCTGTTTCAAGGAACATGCATGCTCCTAGCGGTCGCCGAACATCCTAAGATTTCGTGGAACGAAGTAGATGTGGATGTCCAAATGCCTTGTCATTCACAAGTTTCTTTAGAAATAAAGAAATTTGAGTGAACGGCAAACAACCTTTCTTTATGTTTAGTTATATTCTGTTTGTCTTTCGGCGAATTTTAAATCGGGCGAAGTACAGGAAGTGAGTGACTTCGTGTGACCGCCCAGCTTCCTTCCGCTCACACTTTCCACTCGCTCAGCGATATGACAAGTTGGACTGCGCTCGGTCATCAGCTACGGTTGCTGTGCCAAGCATGAAGATGCGAAAGATAAGACAGGGAAGCGTGATCAGGCGTGCAGGGAACGGAGGACGCGGAAAACCAGGTCTACGAAGCATTACACGAAAATGGCCAAATCGGGGCATCTCCATGTCTTGTGCTGCTCTGTGTTCTAATTGCGGAACTTCCAGTTCTGTGATGCTTTCCGGGTTTCCTAACGACAACAGGTAAGCACAAATATTTCGCCATTTTCTGAGTAGGTATTGATTTTCCATCAGTAAACCAGTTCTGCTCAAGCCTGAGTGGAATGACCTAGGAGCAATGTTGCTCGACTGATTCGTCACGACGGCAGCCCATCTGCTGCCATTGAAATGTTTGTAATAAAGAGCTTCAATGCGTACTTATTAGGCTATACATTTTGTTCACGCTTTGCTTTGTTGACATGAACAGCCAAGGCTGAAGTTAATAAAGAAACATACACAGCCATGGTAGTTATAAAATTTCAAGAACAATGACGACGAAACGATGCACGCACGTAATTCCTTGTTGCGTTTTGAACCCCTGATCGTAGTGAAGAAGGATTACGCTGTCTGTTTTCTCTTAATATATCTGCAGATTGACACTGTCGCACTGCGTGGAGGTCAATCTTTTCCCAGTACGAGATGTGTGAATAAAAACAAAAACGTTAAGCTTTTACGGGTGTTCAGTTTCGACTGACTTAGAAATCGGCCAGCTTTAGTTGAGTCACTTCATGACATACTAACAACATTAACGAATGATGGTGCCAGGATGTTATGTTTCCTTATGCAAGCCCCCTCTATATCTACAGACTAGTTGAACTATAGCCCTAAACTTAATCACAAGTTAGGAATTTCAAACCGATAACTTCAACGAAACAACGAAATTCAAGGTTTTAACGATGGTTTGCTGTATAAATATTTCTCATCATCATTGCTTGGCGCTGCTGTGCATGTACGGGCGATGTCTCAGTGCCTTAACACATGGACAGAAGCTTTCAAGGTAAACATGGCAGAAAAAAAGAAGCGCGTAGTAAACAAGGCACACTTAAGCGGGTCCTGCTGCGCGATTTGGTCAATGTCGTCACGCCCGGCGACGCTGCTGGCAGACCTGCATAGAGAGACATTCAACAAGAGCTGACACTCACATAGAGCCCAGCGGCCGAATTGACCGTAGCGCACCGAGCGGATGGGGTTAACTTATTCCGGTTTCGGTTTTGGGCTGGCACGCGCTATACGCCGGCTGCGCTACTCGGTGCCTTTCTTTTTTTTTTTTTTTTTGCTTCTGCTGCTCAATCGCGCGCGCGGTCTCAGTGCGGAATCGTTTACTTAATTAAAATGATCGCGAACAATTTTTACAATCTTCCATCGAATCCGTGCCCCGTGCGATTCGATAATGTAGTCGCAAAACGCCTCGTAAATGAGGAAATGTTTATTTCGCTCTATATAAATGCTCGTTCCGCGCTTTTTGTGCATCCATCCAACGTTTCGGCACCAGGTGGGCAGTAGTAGTTCCCGTACAAAGCTCCACAGGACGGCATCAGCTGAAGAAAGTAAATTATAAGCCATGAATACTTTGTTTAGTGCAAAACGACAGACACAAGAAAGACGACCAGGACAAGGCGCTACCAGAACAGCAGGATCAGGAGATGACACAGACACACAAATATCAGGGCCCACGGTAGAAGAAAGATAGTTCAGCACAATGCGTTGGCGGGCTAGTTGTAAGTATTCATGGATTCGCACCAACTAGCCCGCCAACGCATTGTGCTGAACTATATTTCTTCTACTGTGGGCCCTGATATTTGTGTGTCTTTGTCATCTCCTGATCCTGCCGTTCTGGTAGCGCCTTGTCCTGGTCGTCTTTCTTGTGTCTGTCGTTTTGCGCTAAACAAAGTATTCATGGATTCGCACCAACTAGCCCGCCAACGCATTGTGCTGAACTATCTTTCTTCTACTGTGGGCCCTGATATTTGTGTGTCTGTGTCATCTCCTGATCCGGCTGTTCTGGTAGTGCCTTGTCCTGGTCGTCTTTCTTGTGTCTGTCGTTTTGCGCTAAACAAAGTATTCATGGATTCGCACCAACTAGCCTGCCAATGCATTGTGCTGAACTATCTTTCTTCTACTGTGGGCCCTGATATTTGTGTGTCTGTGTCATCTCCTGATCCTGCTGTTCTGGTAGCGCCTTGTCCTGGTCGTCTTTCTTGTGTCTGTCGTTTTGCGCTAAACAAAGTATTCATGGATTCACACCAACTAGCCCGCCAACGCATTGTGCTAAATTATAAGCATGTGTCATTTTGGTATTTAGCCCTTATAGGAATACTGCGTGTAGAGGAAACATGTGCTAAAGCGGTGAATGAGCAACATTACAAACAAAATCAAGAAGGGGGCTGACAGATGGAATAGCACAATGTGGTATAAAGTCTGTAAACAGGGATAAGGTACCTCAGAAAGTCTGGCCAACGTTTCGATAGGAGGACCTATCTCCGTATTGAAACGTTGGCCAGCCCTTCTGACGCACCTTATCCCTGTTTACAAACTTTATACCACAGTGTGATAGTCCATCTGTCAGCCCAGTTCTTGATTTTGTTTGTAAAATGTAATGTGTTTGTAATGTAATTTGTTGACGTAATTTGTTGTAATTTGTCTTGATTTTGTTGTAATGTAACGTTTCGATACGAAGTTAAGTCTTCCTATCGAAACGTTGGCCAGCTTTTCTGAGGCACCTTATCCCTGTTTACAAACTTTATACCATAGTGTGCTAGACAATGCATCTGCCAGCCCCCTTCTTGATTTTGTTTGTAATATGTAATGTGTTTGTAATGTAATTGGTTGATGTAATTTGTTGTAATTTGTCTTGATTTCGTAGTAATGTAACGTTTCGATACGAAACATTGGCCAGCTTTTCTGAGGCACCTTATCCCTGTTCACAAAACTTTATACTACAAACAAAAGCAATTTGCTTTTAGATACATGATGTCGAAAATACCCGACTCATTCCAAGCTGTGCTATAAATTGTGAGGAAAACATCTGATTTCCAAGCACTCCCCCATTCCCGGGCGTTACTTCCTGCACTTTAAGAGCACAAATGCACGGGCGACTGAGCGTTTCCAAAACAACTTGGCCTCAGCCCAGGCGATAGTACGCTACAGACACAAAGGTGACCACAACACAGGTTCTCAGCTGTAACATGCTAGACGCTCGCAGAATGCCTTCTACTCGCACTCAAGAGAGATGCGTGAGTGCGAAGCCTGTTTTCAGTCGTTCGGAAGACAGAATTTTTGAGTTCTTGATTTTTGAGCTCCTCAGCATGATATCTTGCGTGTTCTGCCGGCACAAGCAACACACTCCAGTGTTATCACTCTTGGCAATCGCTCGTCGCATCTTCGACAAGCGTGAGTACCGAAGGAACGTATATATGTTGCGGGGCCATTGAAAGCGTAACAAACTTGTCTAAGATTCAGTACATGTCAAACTCTCACCACCACTTGCTTGCTTTTTTTGCTAACTGCGTCAGGACCCCAGGCGCGGCGAGCGTGTCTGAAAAGTATCCCAAAAGTAACGAAATTAATTACAATAATTTTGGATTTCAGATAATGCGTCACGAAGTTGTCCCAGTAAGATTCGGTATACGCGAAACTGCGGCACGCGGCCGAGCTGCTTTTCGCTAACTGTGTCACAACGCCGGGCGCGGTCATCGTGCTAGAAAAGTACGCCGAAAAGCTACGGAATTAGTTACAGTAATTCTCGGGGTCAGAAAAAGCGCCAAAACGAGCACATACGAAATTGCGTCATACGGCCGGGGTGATCTTCGGTAACTGCGTCACAAAGCCGGGTGCGGCGAGCGTGCCCAAAAACTACCGATGTAAGTTAAAATAATGTTGGGGCTCATACAAAGCGCACAAAACATGTTCCAGTACGAGTCATTAACTCAAATTAACTATGCCAGGACGGCCTAGCTGTTTTTCGCTAACTGCGTCACAATTCTCGGTTGTGTGGTGTAAAGCTAAAATTGCCTGAAATGCGTCGCAGTCTGTCAAACAATATTTCTCACCTTGCCGTAGTCTAATAGTGTGGTTGTGCATGCTGTGTCGACGTGCAGAAGGAACGCAAGAATACGCCGGGAATCCAACAAACACGCTACATCCATAAGAGACAGGTCGCCAAACAGGTGAACTTCACATGTGCAACCGGCCTGGCTGGCTTCGGCGGCCTGTCTGGCGCATGACACATGAATTTGTCGCGCCTGGCGTACCATTAGCTCATTGCTGTGTGACGCAAGAAAAATAGGTTGAGAAGTATAAGTTAACTTATACGCAAAACTTTCTAGCTTTAGCGGGAAATAATAAACAGAAATAAAACGTTAATTGCAAGTTCAATTCACATTCTTTTTCTCCATTGCTCGCGTCAACTAACGGATGGGATTAACACTAGCCGTGACGTGTTTCCTGTTGCCAGTTTTCGCCGAGTGTTCCCTCTCGTTGAATTTCTCTATGGGGCCTGCAAGAGAGCACGAACACATCCCGCTTGCATGTGAAGTGGGAGAGGTGGGCCTCCGCGTAAACTCCTCCCCGCTGCTCTCCTTTTCCCTTTTATTCCCAGTTAGACATACAGCATTCGCCAATGGTGGAAGCGGCGCTGCCGCCGCGTATTGGCTAGTATCGGCATGCGGCCGAGCGTCCCCAAGGGAGGTATACGAAGTTTCCGCACCCTGCTATGAGTGCATTTCCGGGTCTATTAGGATTGTGCCGATGGTTCTGTTTGGAGTGCGTCATAAATGTGTTTTGATTCAGTGTGCTCGAGGACGAGGAGGTCCTGGTGTTTCCTCTCTTCGCCTTGCGGCTCGCAACAAGTTCTAAATCGTCGTCGGAAGGCTCTTCGCAGCTCAGTGAGAAGATACGGGTGTCCTCGCTGTCAGAGTCGCTGTGAGAACCATTCTGTTTTCTGAACACGTCCACGGCGTCGCCGAACCTGGCATACGTCCGAGGGGGTACACGTCCATTGCCGATGGACAATGAAGCCATGTCCGAGAGGTATACAGGCAATTCCACAAAAAAGACAAGATTTGGTTCTGTTCGGTTTGGTGCATATGAGAGAGAGAGAGAGAGAGAGAAAGGCCGAAGGAAGACAGGTAGCTTAACCAGATATTATCTCCGGTTGGCTACCCTGTACTGGGGGAGGGGCAAGGGGATGCGATGGGTGAGAGAAAGAAGTATTTAAAAAAAACCTGCACACACACACGCACGTACACACGAACTGTTTCTGTGGGCACTGACGCAGCCCACAAAGGCGTTCCTAGTGTTACGCAGTGTCACCATACAATCCTACGTCACACAGTGTAGTCACAATTTGTCAGAAAGTGCAGTGTCTTTTAAGCACCGCAGCAGCGCCTTCACAGCGGATCGCGCTGATGTTCGCGTAGGCCCGTTTCCAAGGATCTGGTTCTCTGTCATTCGGCGTTGGTCCAGCTTGTCTAGGGTGGCTGAGAGGACTGCTCTTTGCGGGTTGAAACGAGGGCACTTACAAAGAAAGTGCGCGATTGTTTCATTGTACCCGCAGAAGTCACAAAGTGGGCTGTTGGCCATTCCGATAAGAAAAGAGTACGCATTTGAAAATGCTACTCCAAGCCATAGACAGACTAGAAGGGTGCAGTCACGTCGTGGAAGCTCGGGCGGAATACGTAGCTGTAAATTAGGGTCCAGGTCATGAAGGCGTACACTTGTGAAATCGGATGAATTGCATTGAGCAAATGTCAGGTCATGTGCAAGTACGGGAAGTTTTTTCGCTGCGTCGGCTCTCGAAAGAGGAATGGCAACGCAGTTGACGCCGACATGACCAGATTGGGCAGCTGCGCGAGCTAGGAGTATGGTTAGTATGAGTATGGTGCCTATGAGTATGGCTCAAGTCACTATGGTATATCGGCTATGAATCGGGCGGGAGTAAGTAAGGAAAAAGGCCAAAAATCTTATACGGAGAGAGAGAGAGAAGAGAAGAAGGAAAGGCAGGGAGGTTAACCAGACTGAGTCCAATTTGCTACCCTACACGTGGGGAGAGGAATGGGGAGTGAAAGAGAGGGAGAGAGAGAGAGGACTTAGGTGTAGGATGTCTATAGTCGGACACTCAAGTCTGTTGCCTTCAGGTAGTGAAAAAGCGCTCGAACTGCTTTCTGGGATAATGAACTGTGAGGCCAGGCTCCCAAGATCTTCGCTTCCGTAAATGGCCTGTCATCCAGCCTATTCAAGGCACACTGGAGAGTCCCACGTTGATTATCGAAGCGAGAAGAGTGGCATAGAAGGTGACTGATGGTCTCTTCACACTTGCACTTGGCGCACATGGGTGAATCCGCCATTCCAATACGATAGCTGTAGGAGTTGGTGAATGCTACTCCTACCCACAGCCGACAAAGCAGTGTTGCGTCACGTCGTGGAAGACTCGCTGGTAATTTAAGTTTCAGTGATGGGTCGATGCTGTATAAACGACACTTAGAGTTCTGTGGTGTATGCCAGTAACCTAACACCAGTATCTTATACAGAATTTTTATATTAAGAATGAGATATGAAAAACACTTATCTTTAATTTAGATTTTACGGGCATATAACATTTAAATTTAAAGTTAATAACTTGTTTTTAGTCAGTAAAAAAAAAAACAATATAGGACTGAAAGAAATCAGAGAAAATTACTCAACCTTCCACTAGGGAGACACTTCGTCATCGTCTCTCTCAAGTCTCGATTTTGACGATGTCGCGGGGTTTTATTCATTCCTTCTAACATACGAGTACTTTGTCACATCAAGAAAACAAAACTGGCCAAATGGGTTCTTGAAATGCGAATTCGAAAAGAAACCGGAAGCGCACACAGAACGTTCATTCGAATGGACGGAGGAAATGGCCGTCAGGTGGTACTAGAGTTATACTGACGGCCAGAGACATTCAAGAACATTTGTTTTCATGGTCTTTGCATAATAAAATGAAGAAACGGAAGCCAAATAAATGGAAATCACGTGCGGCCGCCTAACGTGGATGTCTGTTTTCAGGGTTTATTTTTTATTTGTTAAATTATACTTCAAGAACATTTTCTTTAGATGGCTTAATTCTCCGCGTAAGTTCGTTTCCAGCAAATGCGCCTCTTTCCAAGACAATGAAGTGAGATTGAAGCTTCAGAACATCCAAATAGAAATTGGACCGTTTCGCATCGGTAGTTGAAGCGCGCTACACAAGAAAAAGCATCCGATATAACCCACCTCGCGATAAATGTTGAAGTTAATGTGATTAGCATTGAGGCAATGTAGGGAGACACCGATTGTCATAGCCGAAACGCGTCATCTATTAGGCGTGTGTACATGCGGGCTCCTCTCTCGCACTTACCACTGGATGTTTAGCGCCATGCAGCAGCGCTAACGCAAAATTGCGTTCATGGCGCGTGCATTCAGGCATCATTGTCTGTATACATATAGAACACGGGTTCGATTCCGCCCAGCACCGCATAAAGAATAAGTATTTTACTTGTCACTGCAAAAGCGGCACGTGACTACGTTGCACATATCCAGTGACTCGAGTTGGCGTCATAATTGCCGCATAATCAGGACCCGGGTTTGTCCGACAGGTTGATTTCAAACTCCATTCCATGAACACAGCAGCCCCTTATTTGCCTCACCCAATAGACAATGGCCTACCCTGGAACCGATGTTGATGGGAAAGTGGTCAGAGACGTTAATAGACAGCCGATATCAGAAAGGGCGTGAAGCATCCTAAGAATGCTAATCGCGTGAAAAAGGCGAAGCAACGGGCAGGAAATTAGTAAAAGGGAGCCCAGCAATGAGCATTCGAAAACCACTCCTGTACTTGTATATGCAGAGGCGCGCTAAAGAAGTTTAGATGGTTAAAATAATTCTGTATCCCTCCCCCCCCCCCCCCGGCGTGCCTCATAATCAGATCGTGTTGTTTCGCTCGTAAAAACCCCAGAATTATTTAAATTGTAGCGGCACCTACTATAACCATGTCGTTATTTTGCTTGGCGGGCCAATCAAACACATGGTATTACGGCAGCAATTAACTGCTCGAAACTGACTTTGCCCTGTATTCCCGTCCATTCCGTTGCGCCCAGTATTGACATCATCGACGTTGTTTTGTTGTCATCAGGCGGGTCTCCTAATCACGAGCTTCACTGTCACCATGGGGGGATGAAAGCAATTTCTGTATGATGCACTCAATTTTCTTCTCGCATGCTACAGAATCGCCCGTTGTTGTTTCTGAAATGCACGTCAAATGCACCCGACACGGTAGCTTAGCGGCTATGGTGTTGCACTGCTAAGCACAAGGTCTCATTTCGGTGGGGGTGAAATGCAAAAGACGCTTGTATCCCATCAAGTGCGGGCAAGTTAAAGATTCCGTGGCCGTCAGAATTAATACGGAGTACTCCACGACGGCGTGCCTTACAATCGAATCGCCGTTTGGGCGCGTAAAAACTGAGAATTCAATTCCGTTCATGGTCAAATGCCAGCGCTCTTAAGGCCTCTGTAGACTCTGCAACAATCGTCAACCGCTTTTGTTTAGCGATAGCGCAGTGGTTGTATAGCGTCCAACTCTGAATTGCTCATCACTGCAGTGACATGAGTTCGATGTGGTGGCGGCTGAAATTTTATTCAGTCTCTTTTGATGGAGACACTCGGGATGAGAAGGCGGCCTAACGCCGAGAACAGTTAGCGTATTATAACAGAACGGACGGACAGACAAAGCAACCGCAGTTTATTGTAACTGTGGTTACAATAAAGCGACGCTTCCGCTCTCATTAAAACTAAGTATGCATTCTAGAAATACCCGCCTGAAATGTACACGGTCGGGTGGGCTGAAATCGAGTATAGTTATGGACACACAAGTGGAGGCTCTTTTTCTTTATTGACATTTACTTTTTCTAATTGACACTAAGCTCTAAGGAGCCGCTCTTTCAGGTCTTTCCGCACCGTTATCATGACACCTGTGACGCCTGTCAGCACAAAGACATCGAATTTCTATTGGCACCAACAACGAGAGGGGAGTTTGTCGTTTGTTGATCTTTATTAACTGCGACCGTATAGAAACACTGGCTGCTTAAGAGCACGGCTATCCCAGAATCGTAGCTTCAAGCACAAGAAAGAGAACAGGAAAGAGGAATATAAATATAAAAACAGAGAATTATCATTAGCTCTCATAATCATTAAGACTTTAAAAAACACGCTACGTGCACTCTGCAAAACAAGCTTAGAGCTTGACGTACAACTGGAAATCTAAACACAAAAAAAAAACAAGCTTAATGCAGAGTCGGCGCATAACTTGTGACAACAACGTGTAATTCTCTTGCCTTGAAAATGCATTTGAGAGGCATATTTCCCTCAAGGAATGCTGGCCCGTTGCCGTCAGTATTGCGAAGTTCTAAGCCATTCTCCTGCGCATTGTGAACTTGAAATATTTTGACGCATATAGCTTCTTCCGTTATTCTTCACCGTGTGGCAGGATTAGCAACGAGTGCCCTTATATTGCGATTCACCCTTTCAAGCAAACGCGTTGTCTGCGTACGACTCATTCTGCGCAGTGAAATATGCCGTCGTTTCATTCAATGGGAGCTTGGCAAGAACATACGTAAGGCCGAGGAGCGAAAGCAATAAAATATACGCAGATCACCGATTTCGTACCGTCTGCATCGGAAACATTTCAGAGAAAGTGCACGACTGTTGGATAGCGTGGACACCGCTTTGCTTCCTTTCAGCATTCTCAGGAAAATTCTGCAGACGAACTTTTATTCTCCTGGGAAATAACGACTGAAAGATCGCCATTTACATCGCTAATACATTTAGAATTGCACAGTGATCAGCTTATATTGAAGAAACGCCGTTCGACATGTTTTATTACGCACTTTGCGCTCAGCAATTCAACAGCCTTCGTTCCTCGTTCTGCGTATGCGTCGCGAGCAGCCTTTTCTTTTGCAACCTTCAATCCATGGCATTCCTTGGTATACAGCAAAGTGAACAGAACGTGCTCGGTAGCATTTAGTTCATTTGAGAGAGACATGTTCCCATTCCGAAAATTTGTCGCGTTTTTACGCATAATCATTTACAGAGGGCATTGTATTGGGATATCTCTTAATATTATGCCATTATTCAAGCCAGCTGAGCATTCCGACGAACGAACCGCATAATACGTAAGCAGTCGGGAACTCTGCAGGCGTAAAGTTTATGATTTGCTATCTGGTTTGTATTAACCTGCTCTATGAAAGTGTGGCGCACGTGGGGCACCACTTCATATAATGAAGCATCATTCACAAATTTTCATTTTCTAGATTAGTTTATTTTTCTTTCTTTTTAAAGAGTAACGTGTTGGAATCACAGCAATAGAATGTTCATAACAATAGAATGATTCATACACACATGCAAGCGTTGCCGCTAATAACGTCGGCGTTAGCAATCGTACTACTGAGTTCAGCTGTTCACTGCGCGTCTCAGCAGCATCTTTAGAGCAGCGTAATAATGGCAGTCAAAACTGTTCCGTCATCAACTAAGCCTGAAAACGTAAAGCCAGGGCGAAATAAATGACGGCGTTGCCATATAAGAACGAGGCCGACGTGACGGTGCCAGGTATTGAGCCTATAGCAAAACTTTAGAAACGACTCCGAGTTGTCATCGATTGTGCTCTGCTGTCAAAGCATTACAACATACACCAAGAACAACTACGGGATTTGGAATCGAAAGCGCCGAACAATGCAGGGACGATGCCTCGTGGGATTGGAGCGATGCGCTCGAGCTTGTTGTCCTCAGAGCGGCTTTTAGCCTGATTTTCAACGTTTCTTCTTGTTTTGTTTTCTTCCGGATTGCCGCCTTTTCGTGTTTCGTGCCTCAAAATAGCCACGGAAATGCGCCGCAGCGTTGCCCTGCGTTAGCTTGCTTTTTAAGCGCCTTAGGGCTAAAATGAAAATCCGGAAGGAAGTATGCTTACTCCGGAACACCATTGCAGCGTTCCTACGGCGCATGCGCATTGTAAAGCGCGCAGCAGCAACTGTTATGTAAGAAACAGCGTTCTTTTATTCTCTTTCTTTTTTTTTTTTGCGGCTAAACTTTCTCGTGCTCCGACTTCATTGGATTGGAACTTCACAATAGGATTGCGTTGCAGGCTGTTTGCCAAGAGTTCGTTGAACTTTATATTTCCAGCGTATAACTCACACAAGGGTGGCATGTTTGAAGCGTTGCAAATGTTATTGTTCGGTTGCTTCTTTCTATACAACGTTTTCTTTTTCTCTCTAACTGAAACGCGTATATTTAGTTTTTGTATACTTTTCTATTCTTCAATAAGCTGAAGAGATGCCGATTGCTGATTAGGCGCAGAAGCAGTAACCCATAGGAAGGCGTGCATATGTTCATACGAATTTGACTCATTGCTCTTATTGTCCTCCCCCTCCTTCCCCCCGCCCCCTGAAAACCACTTCAGTTGGGAGACCAATAGGCCTCGCTCGGCTTATCACGACTTTTGTTTAAGTATTCGGGTGCAGTCATGTTTTAGGCTTTCTTGTTTTATGGCATTCTGGCAGCTGCAAGCAGAAAAGGGGGACACGTATTCACATCACTGGCGAAATTGTGCATGAAATACAAGACCTCTCTGCTTTACGCAGCGGGTAGGGTTTCTATTTTCTGCCGATGTTCCTTTGTCCGTGCTTCTTGCGGGGGATTTCTAGCCAACCATTCCTCTTTCTTTTCCCGCAGCGATTTTCTGCTCGCGTCTGCAACGTTAACGTCTCATTACGCCTTCGATATGTGTGCAATCGACTGCGATTACAATCTGTTTTCGGGGTAGGGCTTTGGGTATTTTCTAAAGCAATGGGACATTCTCTTTCTGATTTCTCCTTCAGTTGTCTCTGCCTTCTTCGGAGGTTTCTTTTGAAGGCGGCAGTCAGATCAATGTATCCCATTCTTATCTTTAACCTAAGGATACGTTTCGTATGCACTCCATTATAATTCCGTATTGTTTTCATGCGATTAATACGACAATTATACGAAATATATGTGAAATCTATAAGTTATTCGTAATAACTATACTGAAATTGTACAGAAAACAAAATTTTCGCACTGGCATGCGGAACGTTTCAGTGGGCTATTGAAGTGACCACATCTCACAGAGGAAACTTGTTCAATGGAAAGTTATGGGTGTTAGAGAAGACAAGCCTTTACTTAAGAAAAAGAAAAATCTTGTCGTGTGATACGGTATTGTCCTCTTTTACGTTTCTAGCTGGCAGAGGTGGTGGCGGGGGAAAAAGGTGTTCTTTGATATACTCGCATCCAAACCTTTCTTGAACACCAAGTCGCAAGGTCCCGAAGGATCCTCCCGGCAGTCGTCAGACGATATTCTGCGACGAATTTGTTCCCCTTACGCTTTCGGGCGTATATGGAAGCGTCGCTAGGACGTGTTCGCTGCGCGACTTCCGATTCTCGCACTTCCGTAATTGATGCTCTGCAGCTGCTACTTTGTCCTCGTGGCATCACGCACTGTGGACGTCCTCGTCCTTGAGCATGATGGAGGTCCCGCGTAGCTCCGCGCGTCGTGTCTAACATGGCCGGAGTCAACGTCGCACCATAGTCGTACGCAGGCAGTGAAGTGAGGGTGTCGCGTGCCATCCGAAATCACGCGGGGCAGCATGGAATGCTCGGGCCTGTACTAACAAAAAAAAGGTATTGCGCTAGACTCGTTGGAAACATCTTGTGCCAACAAATCGCGATCCCTCAACCAACCCTTCATGACAGAAGGCTGCGGAAGGTTTTCTTCCTGTCTCGTTGAACGAATAGTCCACATTCCTAATAATTTGCAAAAATAACCTTCCTCCTCTGCTTCAGTCAGAAGGCTTCTCCCAATCAGCGCTTCTTGGTCATCCTTGAGTTACACTCGCCCGTTCCATCCTCTGCCTGAAAGTTCCTTCTCGTCACTTCCCCTTGCATTCAACCGCCCTCTGCTGAGTCTCCCTTTCATTGACACCCGTACTGTAATAGATCTCTGATCACAGATCACCACTGATATGATACACCCAGCTCAATTCAGGGAACTGGGAAATGTGAACAGTAATTGAGAATGAGGAAAAACCATATAAGGAAATTTACGTTAAAATTTATGTCCCCTACGTTGCGGAATCGGCTTCCATGTGACTTCAAAAAACTGTCTTGCGTCACATATATATGCGAGTGCTCTAAAAAATTTGGAGGACGCTTAAGCTTCGCCTTTAGGAGTGGGACACGATATCATTCAAAGATCCCTGACTGCATCTGACGCTTCGCGGCAACTGTACCTTATGTAATCGTAATGTTTACCCGGAAACGCCGGCGGAGAAATCTATGGACGAAGGCGAGCTTTCTGGTAGATACGCGACCTTTTGGGTGGGCCGATTTTCTATTATTGTTTCGCACTTTTAATATTTCAGTCTGAGAAGATGTAGCATATATGGGATGCGGTGTCAGCGTTTTATTTCATGACATTTGTTTGTGGGCTGCCATTTTTTTTTTTAAATTCCGAAGAATAACTTTGCAAAGAATGAAAGGCAAGATGTCAGAAACTTTAGTAATAGAAGAACAACTTTAGTGCCGCATATATTATGTGCGGTTCGGTATGATTCTCTCGGCCGCGGACGCCGGCCCCGACGTCATCGCCGACACCAGATTTTGTCCACAAATTGGTCGCCACAGATTCCGTATACCAAAGCACTCGCTTCTCATAATTCTTCGTGCTAGGTCTGTGGCACAGAAGAAAACATTGACCACCTGCTGTGCCACTGTCCAAGATATGCCCCAGAGAGACAAGAACTTGTCAAAGCTTTTCAAAAAACTGGACAATCGGCCACTTTCCGTGCAAGTGCTGCTGGAACACCGCCCCCATCGCCCGTCGGCCCAAAAGCGGTGAAGGCGCTTTTGTGCTTCTTAAGGACGACGGGTTTGTGCGACCATCTGTGACTTTTAATGCAATTTCTGTAAGACCTCACGCGTCAGTGAACTCGCCGCAATTTCCTTCTTTCCTTCCCTCCTCTCTCTCCCTGTGATCTTTGTTTTCCCTTTTCCCATTCCCCCGGTGTAGGGTAGCCAACCGGACGTTATTCTGGTTAACCTCCCTGCCTTCTACTTTTCTCTTCCCTCCTTCGTGTGTTATGCTGTTTCTTTTAAGTTTCGCTTTCGCCATTACTATTCATTACGATTATTATTACTACTACTTCTGTGCATCGTACACGCTCGTTGCTTGCAGGACGTGTAACTACTGTCTCCTTAAAATTGCCTTTAACTATAAATTTAATACTTTAATTACTTTATACGGTACATGCGGCGGTCACTGCTTAGGGGAACACGGTATCTCGCGTCAGCGCTCAACGGAGCGCTACCGGCGGCTCCTCGTGAACGCGCACGGCGCATGCGCAAACGCGGCGATAGGCGGAGCGCCCGGTGCGTCGTCTGCTAAGATTCCTACAAAATTTTGCACGTTTGCATGCAGCGTTGATAAATCAGAGCCACCAGTGCGCGCTATAGCGAGATACCAACCCGCGCCGCGAAGGGGGAAGAACCACAGCAGACGACGCCCCGGGCTCTTCGCGTATCGCTTTGATAGGACGCAAAAAGCGCGCTCGAAAAGTGCCACGCGACTGGTCGCATTGCACTTTATTGTGTCTTGGCGGGGCTTCTTGAACGCTTGGAAAGGACTCTTACATAGCGCGTATCGACTATCAGAAAGATGGATAGCAAGTTTTTCGTGATATTTTACAATTTTGTGATCGACAATTGCGCTGTGAATATAATATTTCATAAGTTAATTAACAACTAATTGTGTAATTACATAAAAATAGGACTTGCTCCGAGCGATGACGAACAACATTACCTTTGTTCTCTCCAGCTATGAGGCACTCGCAATATTTTTTTTTTTCGGCACAAGTTGCGTGGGACACCCTGTATATGCTCGTCAATGTTCGCATGTCTTCATAATATATGTTCAAGCTGTATTCATTTCTCCCACATTTGATTCAAAATAAAACGCGGTTTATGCTGTGTACTCCTACTGCGTTTTCATCTGTTTACTATGCAGTTTATCATTTTTTTAATGCTTCATAGAAAGTCTCCCTAAGTCTTGAGCTTTGGGTCCTTCTCACGTATTTTTTTCATAGCTCAATAAAGCTTAAATCTCAAATAACTTCTTGCTCTTAATTTCAACAACCAATTCAGCTACCCGTATTCGTTCTATGTGCTTATACTTGGTTACTGCCTAGAGCTTCTGAACATCGTGAATATCATATTTCGTTACATACCTTCTTCCAGGGTCTTTGACTTTGTCTTATGGGTTCCCAATTGAGGTTTCATAGGGCCGTACTGAACGAACGCACGAATTATCTATTTTGTTTTCAAGGAGATCAACAAGCCAATATTCACAACTTGATAGTGAGCAACATTTCCGCTTCGACACATTTTTATTCTCATTATTAGTATTTGTTTGGCTCGAAGACATCATTACTTCCGTCGCGGCATAGATAAACGTTATCTTTTAAAGCATCAAAATTCTGAGCAACAAAACTTCTATCCTCTTTTCGGGTCGTTGTACATTCATTATCTCCATAACAATTTTCAAGCTTACTCCTTTACTCTGGTGAAAGAGAAAACATCAGTGAATGTTTTCGAATGCGGTGAGACATTTTACTTCAAAAGCTGGCATTTTTTCGTACGAAATATTTGTATGTTTCCCGAGAGACTTCTATGAATATCATCATGTTACTAATCGATAAAAAAATGTACGTCAAAGAACCGAAGAACTATGTATCAGTTATCTTCCTGTGTCTAAGATGCAAAATATTGTTCAGGTTGCAATGAATAGAATCAGCGTAACCTGATGACTTCAACCATCCGAGGCAAAAGGCTGACTTTAGAAAGCGATATTGAACAATGGATGACATTCCATTACACAGGTTGTAAAGAATACTGGGGAATATAACCACCCACCCTAATTAAAGCTAACTTTTTCTAATCTCATGTCACCAACACTCGCTCTTCATGCTGCACATTTTTTTTTTTTAGGAATACGAGATCTTCCGCCTGAAAAACTGTTTGTGAGACGCTTTTGTTAGGTTTTCTCATTGTTATGCGATGACGGAACCATTCACAAGTTTGCGATGTTCTTTAACTAAGCCGCCAGTCCTTCGGGTTGATGAATTCACTAAAGTGGGCAATAACCAGGCCTTTATAGACCACATAGTCCTTCCTCCAGGATGTATTGCTTTACATGTTGAAGAGATACTCATCACTGCTTAAAATGGTTTCCGACGGTATGCTGTTGGAAGTGCTGGCAAGTGTTCACAAGCGGTGACAGTATCAAGAGCGCTTTTATGAAGCGGAATTAATATTATTTTTCAGTTTTCACTGATAAAAGCTGAACAGAGTCATTTTCAGGGCTGCTCAGAGGGAAGGTTGCATAAAAAGACAAGGAAGGTAACCAGTGGTATTTCTGGTTGGATCATGTGCGCCTGGGCAATGTTGTACAGTGATAAAAAGTTACAGAAATCATGAAAATTGAATGCATGAAAATCATGAATGCGTAAGCATTCTTTGGCTTGGCGGTGACTTCGTTTTACTGAGATAGCAATTATTGGACACTCCAGGCTGATTTCTGCCGTCGGCATCGGCGTCGCCGTTAGGTTCCGTATGAGTGAAAGCGTGTGAGCGTGAGCCAGTGAATGCGGTTCAATCTCACGTGCGCGAGCGAGGAACGGGGCCAGGTGGCTGCCCTCTCCTGCGGCCTGCTAGGCAGGGCGGTGAGACGAGGGAGCAGGGACGTTTTTCTCCGGCGGCTGCTACGGTGCCTCGATGTCCTCCTCGCCCGCCGCTGCGTACAGAGGGGAAACGACCGCGGCGTCTACTACGGCGTTGGCCACGCGAATCACGGAAATCTCCAAAATAGCTGTGTACTTAGATTTAGGTACACCTTGAAGAGCCCCAGGGGGTCCAAATTATTTCGGAGTCCCCCGCTACGGCGTGCTTCATAATCAAATTGTGGTTTTGGCAGGTAAAAAGCGATAATTTATTGCTTTAGGTTTTCAAATTAGCCTATCCACAAAGTTAAGTTGGCCCACCCCCAAATTTAGGTTCGCCTGCTCGAAAATTTAATGTTGCCGGAGCCTCAAAGTTAACTTGGCCCACCCCGAAATTTCAGTTGGCTCACGTCCAAATATCGAGTTGGACCACCCCCATATTTAGGTTGGGTCAACCTCAAATTTCAAGTTGGTCCACCCCCCCCCCCGCCCAATTTAAGTTCGCCCACCGCCAGATTTCAACTTTGCCCACCCCCAAGTTTAATTTGGTCCATGTCCAAATTTGAGGTTGGCCAACACCCAAGTTTCAGTCAGCAAGCTCCAAATTTCAAGCTGACCCAAGCCCAAATTTCAAGTCGACCCAGCCCCAAATTTCATTTGGCCCACCTCTACTAAAGCTTCGCCATACATTTCCTAATGAGCCCTGTGTATCTCTATAGGTATTCCCTTTGTATTTAATTTTTTTTCTTTAAATTGTTCCTTATCTATGAAAAGCTACCACTCATCCACATTTACACTATCATAACAAATAAATGTCTTGGCAAATTGCACATTTTTGTGCAGATACTAAGCATTACACTTTTCGCGTGACAGGGCCGGGAAGTTCGCCAAAGAATTCTTGCGCATTACAAAAGAAACGGAGCGCAAGAGGAGGTAAATATAGCTTCAAGTGCAACGAAAATAAACCGCACACGTACACTATCCAGTGGTAAGAGGTGGCGTTCTTAAACTCTATGTAGAGGCTTGCAGATTTCAAGAACTCGATTAGCGCAAATATAGAGCCTTTGCTCGCAGTTATTTTAGTAGCATTGGCAAAGAAAATTTTATTTCTGGGAATGAACGATTGTCTAGTCTGTAACTCCCGAGGGTACATGTTTGATGACTGAAGCCCATGAACACAGCGTTTGAGAACAAATATTATTTCGACCATAACGAAAAACGTTCAGAGCGTACTGCACCTCAATCATTTATTTATTGCATTGTTCCGTCTCCATGCGTAAACCGTTTTCATAATTCTTGGCCACAACAACATTCAAGGCATCTGTCCTATTTCTACATATACCCGATATCGCTCATACGTATATTTTTCTCTCTGAAAGACTCTTTCCACAATAGTACATTACAAACTCGTTACGTGCTTCCGTCAGCAATTTTCCGAGGGTTGAAACCCGCCACTAAAGAAGCACCGCCAGGAAACGGGCAATAAGAACATCATCCTTGCAAAACAAGTCTTTCTGTACATCGCGATTACATTGGAGCACTACGCACGTCCTTTTTTCCCCAAGCAAGTGATTTTCTTTATCTATTGATAACGCGCGTCGTACGGCCGTGTTTCGGCCCACTGCATGATACGTCTTCAAATGCAACATCGAATGTCTGATGAGAAAAAAAAAAGAGCATGGAGACAATGCGCATAAAAGCTTGGAGTTCGCCGATGATTGATGCCAAAGCTAACAGCGCTCTGACGCGTCGTCGTCATTGTTACCGCCACCACGAACGCTTCACCAACAAGCTACATTGCTTTCAAAAGCGGAAGGCAGCCACTGCAAATCAAGCAGACAGACGTGGCAGCTCGCTTATCTTCCTGCTGAGCAGCGAAGCGTACCAAGCAGATACCGTGACTAACAGCAGGCTGAGTCCATTAATCTTCATCCCAGCCAGACGGCGAGATGTCTTTTCTCTCCACGCTGCTAGGCCGCAGCTTGCGCTTCCATCAAGGACTGCTTGAACGCTTCACGTCCACGCACCGTTCCTGAAGTTATGCTTATACCTAGGCAACTTCCATTGCTTCTCTGCATGGAAACAACTCGCGCAAAAAAGTGAAACAAATAACACCTTTTTCCTGTTTGCTACAGAGAAGGAAAGAAGAGAGGAGCAAGTTGTTGGCTGCAGGTGGATCTTGCCTTGCTGGGATTGCCAGCAGTCGCTCTGCCCTAACGTCACCTTTCAGCAGAGTTTAAGAAGCCTAAAACCTAATGATACGTTGTTCAGTGCATGTTCGTTCACTGCGCAGCGAGAGACGTGCGTACACGGCGACGCGCACGACAATGCGGAGCACCATGCAACCCTTAACCGCCGAGTCATCCAGAATATTCCAGAACACCCCCCCTCCCCCTCTCTTGCGCAGTCTGGAACATCTTCGTGCTCCAATCACAGAGCGCTGAGATAGCTTGTCCGTTTCTTGTCCGTTTGCGGAGCCGGTCACCATGCAGGGTGTTTCAGCGAACACTTTCAAAATTTCTTAAAGGTTAAACGCATTGGCGTTCCCGTTTGTTTTTTAACAAAACGTCGTTTCATACACTGAAGCACTCAAGTAACTGGAACGTCAATGCAATTCTCCGCAAAGTTCGGGAATTTATATCTCGAAACGGGTGTCGTCCTGAGAATTCGTTCCAAGTGGATCCGCATTGCGAAGTCCACTGCTAGAATTTGTAAATTGAGATAGGGGTCATAAGATAATTAGTTAAAAAGTTAATTACCGAATTCTTGTTAGTCGATTTTGCATATCAATTTTTTGTGCAATTAGTGTCCGCCGCTTCGAGTAGACCAGCTCATAAACTAGAATTGAGCTATCCTGGCACAGGCAATTCCCCGCAAAGATCGGGAATTGATACCTCGAAACAGGTGTCGTCCTGAGAATTTGTTCTAAGTGGATGCGCGTTGCGAACTCCACGGCTAGAATTTGTATATTGCAATATGAGCCACAATGTAATTCGTTAAATAATTATTACTTAATTTGAATTAATTAGTCAATTATAGATCTCAATTTCTTGTGCAAGTAATGTCCGCCGCTTCGAGTAGATCAGCTCATGAACTAGAAATGTGATATCCGCCACAGGCAAACTTTAAAGATTTTTGAAAGTGTTCGCTGAAACAGCCTGTATATAGGCTAATATATTGTAAGCTAATTGCGCGATTTATCTTTCTAAAGAAGTATACATGCTGAGACACGGCGCAATGGAGTTCTCCGAATTAGTTCCGACCCTCTGTGGCACTTTATCTTCCATGGAGATTCCACAGGGCTTTTTTTTTTGCATTTTGGCTCAATCAAAGTGCTGTCTCCATGGCAGGAAATGTAGTCAATGACCCGGTCGCTACCACAGACTTCTTAAAATAGCGTATAAGCATAGATTTCATAGATGAAGGATCCGAATAAGTTTGTACAGGAGAAGAGAAGAGAGGTGATCTTTCTTCAGCGCCAGTCAACGGCAATACCAGCTCTTTCAGCCGATACGCAGCAGTCGTGTAGACGTATATATATATATATATATATAGATATATATATATATATATATATATATATATATATATATATATATATATATATATATATATATATATATATATATATATATATGTATATATATATCATCCTATTTTATGTCCACTGTACGACGAAGGCCTCTTCGTGCGATCTCAAGTTACCCCTGTCCTGCGCCAACCGATTCCAAGTAGCGCCCGTGAATTTGCTAATTTCATCGCCCCCTATAGTCTTTTGCCGTCCTCGACTGTGCTTCCCTTGTCTTGGAACCCATTCTGTAGCCCTAATGCTCCAACGGTTACCTGACCTGCGCATCACCTGACCTGCTCAGCTCCATTTTTTCTCTTAATGTCAATTAGAACACCGGCTATGCCAATTTGCTCTCTGATCCAAACCACTCTCTTTCTGTCTCTTAACGTTATGCCTAGCATTCTTCCATAGCTCATTGCGGGGTCCTTTACTTGTTCTCAAGCTTCTTTTTGAGTCTCCAAGTTCGATCCCCATGTGTTAGAACCGCTATAGTGCAGTGATCGTACATCTTCCTTTTCAATAATAATGGTAAGCTTCCAGTCAGGAGCTGACAATGTCTGCCGTATGCACTCCAATCCATATTTATTTTTGCGTGAATCTCTGTCTTATGATCACGGTTCCCTGTGATTAATTGTCCTAGGTGAAGGTCAATTAATCACAGACTCTCGGGGCTGATTGGCGATCTTGAACTCTTTTTCCCTTGCCCGCCTATTGATCATTATCTTTGTCTTCTGCATATTTATCTTCAACCCCACTCTTACACTCTCTCTCTTAAGGTATTACAATCATTTGTTGTAACTCGTCTGCAGTGTTGCTGAATAGAACAATGTCATCAGCAAACCGAAGGTTGCTGAGATATTCGCCGTTGATCCTTACTCCTAAGCCTTCCCAGTTTAATGGCTTGAATACTTCCAAGCACACTGTGTATAGCATTGGAGGGATTGTCTCTCCTTGTCTGTCCCCTTTCTTTATAGGTATCTTCCTACTTTTCTTGTGTAGGATTTAGGTAGCTGAGGAATCTCTGTAGATATTTACGTAAGCGGTCTGTACTCCTTGGTTACGCAATGCCTTTATGACTGCTGGTATCTCCACTGATTGAAACACCTTTTCGTAATTCATGAAAACCATATAGAGAGGCTTATTGTACTCTGCGGATTTTTCTATTACTTTATTAATGACATGGATATGATTCATTGTAGAGTATGCCTTCCTGAAGCCAGCCTGTTCCCTTGGTTGACTAAAGTACAGTGCAGCCCTTATTCTACTGCAAATTATCTTGGTGAATATTTCATATATTAGTGGGAGCAAGCTAATGGGCCTTTAATTTTTCAATTATTTAACGTCTCCCTTTTTGTGGATTAGCATAATGTTTGCATTCTTCCAGTTTTCTGGGACCCTTGAAGTCGATAGATATTTCGTATAGAGAGCCACCACTTTTTCAAGCATTATGTCTCCTCCATCTTTGATCTTTGACTGTTATTCCATCTTCTCCTGCCGTTTTTCCCCGTTTCATGTCTTTCAAGGCCCTTCTGACCTCATCGCTAGTTATAGGAGCAGTATCTGCAGCATGTTCATTACTGCTTCGAATGGAGGTATCGCGGCCCCTATGGGTACTGTACGGGTCAGTATAGAATTACTCCGCTGCCTATACTATATATTCGAGATTGCTGATGATATTACCCTGCTTATGTTTAATTGTATGCATCTTGGTTTGTCCTACGCCAAGTTTCTTTCTTAAGGATTTCAGGCTGCATTCATTTTTTACGGCTTCTTCAGCCTTTCTCACGTTATAATTTCGAATATCCCTTATCTTCGCCTTGTTGATCAGTTTTGACAGTTCCACAAGTTCTACCTTATTTCTTGAGTTGGGGACTTTCATTCTTTGTCGTTTCTTTATAAGGTCCTTTGTTACTTGGGAGAGCTTACCTACTGGTTGCCTTGGTGCCTTGCCAACGACTTCAATCGCTGCCTCTGAAGCGAGCCTAGTTACGGTTTCATTCATTACCTCTATGTCATCTTCATTCCTCTGTTCTAAAGCTGCATATTTGTTTGCAATTATCAGCCGTAATGTTTCTACATTTACCCTTACGTCCTCTAGATTGGCTTGTTTCTTCATGACGAATTTTGCTCTTTCTCTCTTCAAACTGAGGTGAATCCTAGCCCTCACTAACATATGATCACTGCACTTTATCCTACCTAACACTTCTACATCCTGCACTATGCTGGGATCCGTAGAAAGTGTGAAATCAATTTTATTTCTTGTTTCACCATTAGGGCTTTTCCAGGTCCACTTTTTTATTGCTACGCGTCCTGAAAATGGTGTTCATTATTCGCAGCTTATTCCTTTCTGCGAATTCTACCGGCATCTCTCCGCTAGCATTACTAGAATCAACGCTGTAGTTGCCGGTTGCTTGTTCACCAGCCTGCTTTTTCCCCACTTTTGCATTGCAGTCGCCCATTGCTACAGAATACTGACTTTGTGCTTTTCGCTTCGCTATTTCAACATCTTCATAAAACTGATTTACTTCATCGTCATCATGACTGTATCTTGCAGCGTAGGCTTGTACTACCTTTAATCTAACCTCTGATTAAGTTTAATTACGACTACTGCTACCCTGTCATTAAGGCTGTAGGATTCGTCAATATTTATTTTATTTATTTATTTATTTATTTATTTACCTTCAATGCCCGAAGGCGTTACAGAGGGGAGTGGGAAAAAAATACATACTTGTTCCGACTGTTGGCGCCTAGTATGTACAGTAATAATTGTCGACAGCGGATTTAAATACAGAAACACTTGAACTCCTTTTATTAATTACTTCTCTCTCACTTGCGTGTGTACGCAGAACTACTACGTCAGAAACATTTGGAATGGCGACGACGGATGTGGGCAGGCGGTTCCATTCACTCGATGTTTTTGGCAATAATGAATCGGAAAATCAGTTAGTATGGGAAAAAGGGATATCAACTTTATGACGGCGATTAGTACGACAAGACAAATAAGATGGCTCATTAGGAAGTTCATTTTTCAGATGTGGATTATGAAAAATCTGATGAAATAAGGATAAACGAAACACTTTTCTGCGCAGAGAAAGGTGCCCGCTATGTCTTTATTGCTTCTTATCTTCTTATCTGGGAGACCTCTTTAGCAGAGGGCATTGCTGTTAGTCAGCGCTGTATAAGCCTCTCCAATCCTTCTAAATTCTAATATCCCTAAGGCCAATGATATCCCAAACAATGTCTAATAGTTCCTCAAGTAGTCCTGCTAAGCTAGCCTCACTCCCCAGTGAGGATATATATATATATATATATATATATATATATATATATATATATATATATATATATATATATATCATAAGAAGCCGACAAACATTGACACCAAGGACAACACAAATTACTTGAGCTTAATAAATGAAAATAAAGAAACCATAAATTAATGGAAACTAAAGTGGTTGAAAAAACAACAACATGCCGCAGGTGGGAACCGAACTCACAACCTTCGCATTTCGCGTGCGAAGGTTGTAGAGCCCCCTTTCTTCTCGTTATATGTATATATATATATATATATATATATATATATATATATATATATATATATATATATATATATATATATATATATATATACATATACACTACTCCACGACGGCAGATAAAACACACACACACACACATATGTGTGTGTATGTGTGTGTGTGTGTGTTTTATCTGCCGTCGTGGAGTAGTGTATATGACATTGCGCTGCGAATCCCAGGAGAATGGGATGGAATACTGGCTGTGACGGCCGCATTTCGATGAAGGTGAAATGTAAAAGTGCCTGTGTGCCGTGCATTACGTGCACGTAAAAGAACCCCAGGTGGTGAAATTTAATCCAAAGTCCCTCACTACGGCGCGCCTCATAATCAAATCGTGGTTTTGGCAGGTCTGAAACCCTTTGAATTTAATATATATACGCTTTTATTAGCTATCCCATCCCCTCTCTACCTCTACCACATGACCGACTTCCCACACTTCACGCGCATGCTCTTTTTTTTTTCACACTTCGACCCTCCTAATGCTGACGCACCAAATTTTTTTTCTTCGGTCTCATATGGCGCTTGCCGAGGAGCGGAATAAATTAATGTATATTTAATTTCAAGTGAAGCTTCAGTCACCGCCAAGCAGCTCGATAGTCGGTAAACCCTTCAATATAAATTAAAAGTACGCAATACTGTGCATGGCCGTCACTCTATTAGCCTCAACCTGAGCTAGAGTTCCGGTAAGCCGAGTATGGGATGGGCTTTCCGTACTGCGCAATATACCACTGCTGCTTGTTTGCAACTATCGGAAGCTGCGACGAAGCAATGCCCCCCTTTCGTTGTGCGACATGTACCATTATTTATATAGTATAAGATATGGTATAAGATGTTCTCATTCTAGCACGCAAGAGTCGTACACAGTTACGTGGTGAGTAATTACAGCTGACCCTTTTTTGTATACTGCACACATATTTTCACGCTATAGAAATAGTGGACGACATTGCTGGAAGTTTCTGAAGTAGTTTTGGTAGAGATGCGCTGGTGAAATTCGAGGATGGATTAGAAACGCTTGAACTCTAGACCTGCCAGTTTTTCCAAAATGCTTTTCTGTCATTTGTGCTGACAGAACTAATCTCGAATACACTCAGCCGTATTCGAGCATTCGTTTTCGAGACCCACATCTCACGATTACATTTCCTCATGGGCAGTTAACATAAAAAGAAAGCGAATGAACAAAAACGTGGCAAAAGATATTTGAACGTTTCTTTTCGAGTGTATAGTTGTTAACGTTAGAGTCTTTGTGTTAAGGCATACACATTTTTTTTCGTGTAGTTAGCCAAGCACAAATTTGATCTGCCTTAATTACAGCCGTTTTCAATCTGCCAACTTGCATCTCGTAATCTCGAGTGTAGCGTTCCGTCATAACAGCGCTGAGGTTTGTCCGGACACCGCAGGTCATTGCGGGAAAGGTGGGATGCCGGGCTGGAACTGTAACGTCCTGGAGGGTGCGCAAAATTAATTACTCCCGACTCCGAACAGCGCCAGCCCGTCCTCACGCGTTTTGACTAATAAGCTACAGAGTAGTGCAGCTACAGGAAGTCGCAATTAACTCGGAGCACCGACGTTTAGACGACACACCACGGTGATCCGTGTTTCTCGTCAGTCGACTACTTTTGTCCTGACACGTGCTCGTCCACGCCTGGGAAGGATCACCAACGTTCTTCATATTATCATCTATGATAGTATTCAACTATTCGTATACTTATTACCATTTGCGGAATACCGGGTGACCCGATGCACGGACGGCAGATGATTATGGTTATGTTTATTGGCATCCCGTTGTAAACGGGGAGGATACGCATGGTCACCTAACCTGCTTGATTTATTCAAGTTTTGCAAGACTTTTCGACATCTAGACCTTAATTTTGGTACTTAAAAATATACCACTACATTGTGTCATAACCTACTCTCGCAATGGCTCCGGTTCGATCAATCTCTTCTTTGCTTTTCTTCGACCAATGCTGTAATTGTACCTTGCTTATCTCGACTGGTGCTCAGTTAACCCTGGCAACTACTTCGAATCCCAACGTTACTATAAGGTGTGCACTCCCAACGGGTCTCGTTGGGTAAACATCTTTTATTACGATCTGCAGAGTCTTTCCTGAGCTTTCTTTCTGTGGCACTCACTTGGCCTCATTCTGTGGCACCTATTTGCTCGGCATAATTATCCTCAGTCAGCCAGCTAGGGCCTCAAATCGCAAGACACTGTAGTTTGCGTTATCATACAGAATTACCCTCCCGATTTATTTCTGGCCGTTCTTGTAGAGACCTCCGTGGTATTTTTTTGCTTCTATCCAGCCATCTCTGTTTCTCTCACTCTCATATTAAAGTTCTTGGTTATCTTACCCTGTACCCTGTACTTGGCTACCAACATTCTTGAGCTTTTCTTCCATTCCATCTTCACGCTATTTAGGTACAGATACTTATGCCCTAAAACCAGCACTTTATTTTCATTCTAGTTCCTTAGTTTTTCTTCAAAAGAATTTTGCTCTGCGCTTGTCTGACTTCAAAATAAGCCCAACTCATTATCACGTTCGACTGCCTCATTTGGGGTTTCACCTTGGGCGCACAAGGCCAGTCGGCACACCAACCTGTGGTTAATCTCTAACCAATAGAATATTACTGATTTGGAGCACAGAATTGCATCTGTCAACGTTAGCACTGGCAACATTACACAAATTTTTTTGCAATACCTCGTATTTATACCAGCTCCAAAGTGATCTATGTGGCATTATGGCTACCTTCCGCTTACCTTTCATTTTCATATTATTTCGGTAGACTCTTGAGTAGGCAAAAGCAGTACTGGTAGCGACATCGTGTGATGTTTGTCTAACTACAATGCTTTGGCAGCGTCTTCGTGTTGTGTGAGAGTTCTCGTCAAATAAAGATCATAAGAGGACTTCGTCTTGAGGGCTATGCCATCGCCGACTCTTTACACAATCGGTTAAGTAATATATGATATGTAGGGTCATTGCCGTACCACCCATGTGTGCTCCCTATTTAAAAGCTGCATCCCAAGAGGTCGCTACTGGCTTAGTTTGTGCATGTTGCTGCCATACATTTCTCCGGTAGACCGGTATTCCGGAAGATGTAATACATGTACGCACAAGTTAAAACTTAAAATTTATACGCGCCCTCTCATAACGCCCTCCGTGAGCATTTTTTTCCAGCGGCTGCCGCTCGTGTGACTCAGTGCGCTTCCGACCACGAGCTTGTCGAATTGACTCACTTCGACCCACAGAGTCGCGCTCGTCACCTGCTGCGCGGCTCCTAGGCCCGCCTGCCGGAGCTGGCGGATATAACTGAAGACATTCACGCTCACTATTTGGACAACCACGGACTACGTCTGAGCACTGTTACACACCTTGTATATATGCCACATGCTCATTTGGGTTTCACCTCTGAGGGGAGGGAGGGGGAGTAATCGGTAGCGTCATCGTCGTGTCGCATCATCATGAGTCAAGGTCGTGCCGTGAAACTCACGGGAATCTCGGGGGAAGGAGTCACGAGAATTCAACGCACTCACGCTCTGGTTCTGGACCGGGCTCGTCACCGCATACGCCGCTCCATTCTCTGCCTTTCCAAGCAAATGTAGGGACGACGGGACGCCTCGTCGGCAGCCGTTGCGTCGTCTTCCTACGCACGTTAATAATCTTTTGTGCCCATGCGCTCCGACTTTGGTTTGAATGCGTGAGCATTCTTAAAGTATTACTTCACGAACTTTACAGTGGCTCTGTATGTATGTATGTATGTATGTATGTATGTATGTATGTATGTATGTATGTATGTATGTATGTATGTATGTATGTATGTATGTATGTATGTATGTATGTATGTATGTATGTATGTATGTATGTATGTATGTATGTATGTATGTATGTATGTATGTATGTATGTAGCCGTTTCCCTGCTTACCTGGGTCACATGGGTAGCGCATCGGGCTGATGTGCTGACGGAACAGGTTTCCAAGTCACCCGTCGGAAAACTTGACTGACTGAGTATGTGGCAATGTGTGCATATCTTCCGCTCTCGTTAGCGTCTTTGACGCCGACATACACTCCAAAATAATATTACTCCCTTTGGGTTGTATCTTGCCGCGCAACAATAAACGTCATCTCTCTTGTGCGCATTTCCTTTCTTTAACACTGCGAGCACGGTACTTTCCAGTAACGAACAGCATGCGCGTTATCAGCATGACATAGCATTACCGACAGGAAAGTAGCGGGTGCAGCGTTCTCAAGAAACGAAACGCAAGCAAGGCAGATGAGGATTATTGTTGTCTGGCAGATATACAACCCAAAGGGTGTACCTTTGTCTAAGAGTGTAGGTCACTGTAAGTGCGGGACTGCGTAGGTGTACCACGATTTAATGAAACACTTTGACGCCTACTTGGAGCACTGCGTATGTGCCACTCGGTTTGTGCATACCTTCAGCAAGGAAGGAATAGTCATTTGTTGACGATAAGGAGGAGAAGGGAGCGGTTCTCAATGGGTGCCTATTCCAGGACTCCAGTGGCCACCACGAGCCCCAAAGTTTGATCTAGGAGGCTCTTCTGGGCCTCAAGGTCAGCAGGATCGAGGATGGACTCCCAGGGTGCCCCAAACAACGTGAGTATCAGAGCTGAGTTATTAGTCTGAGGTCTTTTAGCGCACTGCCTTGTTACGTGAAGCAATGAAGGTCTGGATTCACACCATTAGAGACATCATGTAGAGCTCTCCGCCCTACAATTATGAAAAAAAAATTTTTTCCTTAATGTATCTGATGCTGCGTAGAATCGAGGCCACCTCATCGAGCCCAGGGGTTCCTAAAGGACAGCAACTCGACGCATTGGCTGGCTGCAACACAAATACATTAAGTACCTGCTGCTTTTCAAAGTGCGTGTTTCACGTCAAGCTTTTGCGAGCGGCCTCATGGATGAACTGGGTATGTGCGGCTCTTTAATGAACCTTTCGCCAATTTCTGTCCTACAATATGTGCCACTGGGTGTGTGACAAGCGATGCAACGATTCTCAGCGTTCGCTAACACCAGCGCGCCGCCCCTTTCCTGTCAGATGCCATGCACGGGCTTCTCGGCACCGCCCCTAGATGGCGCAGCGTGTCCAGAAAGAAGCGTTAGAGAGGAGCCTGGTTGCTGCGTGACGCGTTTCTCAGTGTTCATGCGCACCCGTGCGTCGTGCATCGCGGCAACAACGCGCAGGCTTCGCGGCGGCGTTACCAGATGCCGCTGCGTGTTCATAGGGGAACGCGAAAGAGGAGTCCCGCTGCACGACATGCCTCATACATTACTGGTTTCGATGTTGACAATACGTTATGTTGCTGTATTGATCTAATGCTAACCGCACTACCGTCGACCGTCATCTTGAGATGAGTATTGCCGATTTTTTTTATATGTAAGGGCCACAATTACGAGTGCGAGACCGTTCATCGCCATTCATCCGAGGCACTTATCGCACAACCTGCATAAACGTTCAGGTAAACAGACACTTGCGTATTTTACGGTTCAGCTGCTTCTAATGGCCACTTTTGAGATTGGCTATCGTAAAAGTTTTCAAGAAGGGTATTCGAGTTTCACTTGCACACCCGGAAATTTGGATATTCACGAAATCGCGGGATCGAATCCCGGCCACGGCGGCCGCATTTCGATGGGGGCGAAATGCGAAAACACACGTGTACTTAGATTTAAGTGCACGTTAAAGAACCCCAGGTGGTCCGAATTTCCGGAGTCCCCCACTACGGCGTGCCTCATAATCAGAAAGTGGTTTTGGCACGTAAAACCCCATAATTAAAAAAAAAATGGATATTGCCCTTGCGGCCATTTGTCGAAGTTCACTGCAATGCACCAGCCTAAGTAAATCGGCAACATCTTTTTAAGTATTTGAAAAGCGCTCCCGAATTTCAGCAATTTTCAATTAGCAACCTTGAGAGGGTAAGCACTTGTAATAACATACGTATTTACGGCACTAATTGGTAACTTTCCAGCTACGTTATAGCAAATGTAATCCTGACTAACACTCTTTTATAACGGAGCAAAGATGTTGCGACTAAGTGCCGCAAGTACGCCTTGCTAATAAAAAGGCAATCCTTCTCGAGGTTACTAAATGAAAGTTGCTGAAGATAGGGTGACTTTCTGAAATATCGTTTGTGAAAATGCTGCCCGTTGAGCAACGCTGATGTAATGCGGTGAAATTCGGCTGGCAGCCGAATGGGTAATGTGCAGTTTTCCTTAACATGACGTTTGCAAAATGCCTCTGAGGCCTGCTCTGACGCAGAAGTACGTACAACGCCGATGTTCTTATTTGCACTTTTTGGCTAGGAATTTCTTTAAACTCCTGCGTCTCTAAATATTTGTACTGTAAGTGTACCTGGCATCATCAATGGCCAGCTTGACTCGTTCAATATCGTCCTCGGACCCAAGGTGATTGTCTAAAAACTCCTTGCCTAGTGTCCTTATTTATTAAGCAACATAGTGCCATCTTTAGTGGGATTAATGTACATGTCCTCGATTATTATGCACCAAAAGGCAATGTTTTGGTGGTTGCCAAGGGCAATAATATGACGGGAAGCACGATAAAAAGAGATCGTTTACTGAAACTCATATAACATAAACATGTATATGTCTTTGCAACCATACTACCCACACACCTGCACCTACACACACATCACCGTTGTGGAGAAGAAGACACTATAATTTCACCATGCATGTGTTATGTGCGCAGATGGCGCTGTTGTTGCACCACACATGACGCAATCGGAGCTAAATTTAGCCTCGCGAGCGCCATTCCCACAGGCGTAGCTCGGAAATAGCTTTGCCCATCTGAGCAGGAATGGTCCCCTTTCAGAGAGCTTACTATGCCATAGTAGGTAAAACTTGGGAAACTCTAACTGGTGTTCAACAGGAGTTGTAAGGCCTACAGAAGTGCTATATGTCGCAAAACTTTTGCACATGCTCGGCCGTACAATGCGTGAAAAGGCTTAACTTGTGTATTTGGGGACGTCATTTCTGCACCCTAATGCCCATACATTATGTGCCATACGTGCAATACGTACTAACTTTCACTTACCGCACTGCGGCAGCGCTCCTGATATAACTTATTCGGATATTTCTATTGCTTTTCTGTATAGCCTAAGAAACTCCAATATCTCTCTTACAGAAAGTGCAGCTGATGGTTATGTTCTTAGAGCGAACACTAGAGTTAACTAAACGCAGGTAGACTTTCTGCTTTGAGCTAAATACCAAACTGAGTAGTAATAACCTCGTGCGAAAGCTATGGTCAGAGGAAAATGCATCCTGCAGTTTCAAAGGAACTAAAGTTACCTTAAGTCTTTTAAATCCTAAATTTGGGCTAGAAAGGCTAGATTTTCTTGGAGCACAAAAATAAAAATCACCGTAAACTTCGAATCGCTCACCAGTCCAACATTCCATAGCAGCAGACGGAGCGTTTCTTGAGCGACAGTCTATTCATCGAGTATCTGAAAGCTTCAAAGTGTTCGGCAAAGGCAGACGTTCGGAAACCGAAGAATGTATGCGAAATTCCGCGTCAAAAGAGGCCTCGCCAAAAGGCGTTCGGAGAATTCCGCCTTTCAGCGCTTTGTTGATGGAGGTCCTATTGAGGTTTTTCCTTCCGATGGGTGTTCCCGAGGAAGACGGTAAATCGGAATGTATTATTGCCGGGAGCAGTATAACCGCCACTACGGAATCGTTTTTCTTTTTTTCGCTTGGAAAACTGGCGAACAAGATCGGAACTAAGGGGGTTTCCACAACCATTTTCGAGCAGCGACAGCGGGCGATTGTGTGCTCGGCATCAAATGTCAATCGCGAAAGTGCCAGCAACGCAACCTGATTCGGAGTCGCAAAGTTTCGCTTTAAAGCGTAATTGTCAAGATTTCAGTAATGAAAGCTGCCTTGGGTCTTTATACTTCACTCGTATAGGCAGCACATTATTTGCACAGTTGTTTTCAGTCAGTAACGCTAATTTTTCTTTCACGCCACGTCTTACGGGTTCCATGGTCGTAACTAGCATGGACTCTGTAAGACTGCCTCGGTGAAAGCTTAGGGCGCGGTCCAGCAACTACAATTGCGTGGCTGTCGCGGAGTGGCCGGACGAGCAGGGCGTCGGTGATGAACCATGCATCACTAAAAGCCGCCAGCAAACAAACCCCGCTGTATACTTTCGACGAAAAGCCTGCGAACTCTGTTTATACGACTTCGAAGTTTTTGATGCATCACTTGTTCACAATGGCACACAACATTTTTTGGCATGCAATTTTTGGTTTTCCTTCTGTTGGTCACCTGTCGAAAGGAGTGAAGTGCGTGTTTAACCACCGCCTCTTCTCGTAGATTCTGACTACCACGCGTGGCTATAATTAGGGAGCCATAGCTGCCTTCCGTGCATCCATATTTTCGTCCACTATAGAAAGAAATAGCGCATAAATGCGAAGCCGTCTTGTCCTCATACCAGGCGCTTTGTGGTTGGCAGGTGGATAAGTAGGTTCATTCGTCGCATCTGTTGCGAACCTCCTTAATAAAAACAACAAATTACGCGTACGACAGTGGGATTAAACCAAGGTCCCCCAGTAACAAAGCGCGACGGTCTAGCACTTCACGAACAAGCACTCGATGCTCAGGCATCGCATGCTTACAACAGAAACATCGAGTCTGGCTGCCGCTCTTGCGCTGCATACGCAGTACGCGCATGCAATACAGTTTCACACACACACACACACACACACACACACACACACACACACACACACACACACACACACACACACACACACACGCACACACACACACACACACACACACACACACACACACACACGCACGCACGCACGCACACACGCACGCACACACACACACACACACACACACACACACACACGCACGCACGCACGCACGCACGCACGCACGCACGCACGCACGCACACACGCACACACACACACACATTCTGGCAGAGAACCATATCAGTATTTATTTTTGTCGGCATTAATGCCATTGGCATTGAAGCAAAGTAGCGGCATACTTTATATTGCCACCACTGAAACGCGTCATGTACACGAGGTGTGTGTGCCCTGCAGCTGGGTTCCTCTCTCGTGCATCCCTCTGGGTACGCTGCGCGATCGAATGCCGCCGCCGCCGCGAAGACTGCTCGGGGCCAGTGTTTGAATATACGTTTAGGCGAGATTGTCTGAATATGTATGACGTCGGTTTGATTCCGCCCAGCACTGAAGAAACTGTTGATGATTTTTTTCTTGTAATTGAAAAGCGGTACATAACTATAGTGACATTATTCCCGGTGACCCAAGTTGGCGTCACATTGGTAGAATACAAACGGACGAACCGGAAGATGGGCAAAGTTTCCAAAGAATGCAAATCGCAAAAAAAAAATTGGCTTGTGTATAGAGCTATGCGATTCCCGGTGGGCATGTCACACATTCTCTGTTGCCAGAAACAGAGCCATCGCGTAGCATTCACGGTTCGTAATTTGGACTGGAATTTCTGTGCCATGCAGTCTCTGTAAGTAAATGGCGACTGTGCTTGAAGCACAATTAGGAGGTCACAGCAGATTCTGCTACTGCGAACTAAAACGACTTCCTTACCACTGTAAAGATGTTGTGACTCAAAAGATGATGGTGATATACGCTGTGAAAACGTCCCGTTGTAGCAGTGTGCTAAGCGTTGGAAGTCTCGCTGATGTCTTCGTGACGTGCATGGCTCGTAGACGTCGCATAGCGCGGGTCCGTCTGACTTGGTGTTCGCATTCTGGCATACCCTAGAGCAGTGTAGAGCTCCAAACAAGAGAATCGTTCCAGAACAAAGATTCGGTCTCTGCATAAATACATTTAATTCCACATTCCTTAGAAAGAAAGTCAATACGATTCTATGTATCGCCGCTAGTTGCACAGCATTTGTTTAACCGCTACACAAAACTTCGCTTCACATACACTCTAACAAGCACGTGGAATTTGCATAACGTTTGTCGGTGTGCTGTAAAAAATTGTCCATATTACGAGAGTCGGTAGAGTATGTTCAGGTTTTCTTTTTGTTGCGGTTTTTGTTCGTAACGATTTCTCTTCGTTTCAGGATTAGAGCACTTCGAGCTCAAGGAAAGTCACTTTTTCATTTTTTGTTCAGTTAGGGCCACACAAAGAACGTTTGCCCTATCATTATCGGTGCCGAAGCTTTTGCTAATACGTCATATAAGTTTCATACCAACCCACAAGGGCGCAGGCGCACGAAAAGTAACAGATACACACAACGCGAGCACCAACTAACAGACAATATAAGCATTGGAGGACGAAAAGACGTACTTGCTAGAGCTTTTCTTCATGGCTGCAGCGGACACAAAACCCCGATTCAAGGAAAGCACAGCAACGAAGACACACAGAGTTTCAATGAATGATTAGCTTTCGCTTGGCTGCGCCTTTTTTCATTGAATTATTCGCTGGACGTAGAAAGATAGATAAATAATGGATGTATTCTGTCTGCACTGCTGTGTGTACTTCAGTAAAAGTACAAGGCACTGCTAACTTCATCAGTAGGACGACTTTTTCTTGCTTTGTTTTTCTCGCCAGCATGACAAGCAGACATGCCGCTTTTGTCACACGGAGGTTTGAAAGGGTAACAGGAAATATATAGATGTAGCCCAGCGTAGCAAAGAGGAACAGACTTCCAGGTCTTTGTTACCTTCCGCGTACTTTCTTCATCTAACATGTATTTATTTCATCGAATCCTTCACGGAATGCCGAACGATCCACCTTATTTTCCATTCGCAGTGGAGATAGCTTATTGTGGGCCAGTGCAAAAAGGGTGTCTGTTAACTTTACTTGCTTTTGTAGCCTAAAGAACGAACCCAAGCTTCGAAATTAAAATAATATCCAGCGTTTTGCCTGTCAAAACCACGACCTGATAAAGAGGAATGCCACAGTGGAGGACACCGGTTAAGTTTGAACACGTAGAGTTTGTTAACGTTTAACCAACGCAACGTACGCGAGCGTTTCTGCATTCTGCCGTCAGTGAAATGCCGTCGCGGTGGCCGTGATGGAACCTGTGTGCTCGGACTGAGCAGGAAAGCGCCATACGTCTACCATGGTGGGTACAAAAAAGTTCGGCAGCATGTTGCGCTCTATGTTACACTTGAAGGCAAAAGCCTGCTGCACACTTGGTAATGCATTAAGTTATACAATCCGAGACCAGACCTCTTGCAAGACATAACGAGCCGCAGGTGTGGCGCTTTTAGGTCGACCTTCTCAACGATACATGCGGGCACTTAATGCACTACATAAAGGTGCAGAGTGCCTGCCGCTAGTAAGTGTTACAAATGCGTAACACAAGCTGAATACAATTGCTTCGCATCCTCTCAGCCGGGGAAAACAGCACTCGGGGTCGAACGCCTTGCTCCTGCCGCACCTCGTTTCTCGCTTGGCGAGCATCCTCTGCCATAGCGTGCTTCTAATGCCCCAACCACTGGCACGCGTCGGCAAGCTTCGGCGCGCGCCAGGAAGCGAACGCTTCGCTTCGCGTTGGTCGGAGGAAGAGGGCACGCAACCACTGGAGCGAAGCTCCGACGCGCGCCGAAGTTCGCTCCTCGGCTGCGGCGCACTGTTGCTGGACTACTTTATCTTCATTCGTCAAAGCCCGGCCTAAAACAGCTTGCTGTAAACTAAGCATGAAACAATAGGTTAGGGATCTGTATGCGCTTTTAGATATAAAAAACACGTTTGAATTATGAATATACGCCTGCCGTAACAGTTTGTTTTTATTTTGAAGTAAAAATAGTGCGCAAAATATCGACATCAGCGCTCGCGAGTCGTCTGCCTGCAAGATCGCTTTGCAAACACCTGCACGGCGATGCCATATCATCAAAAACTGTTGTACCATTTTATTTTTTGGTAGCTCATTGCACAGCCAACTGCAAAGTATCACTGAAAAAATCTGTGTTGGAAAAATTGTCGCGTAGTAGTGACGGTAAATAAATAATGCAGACTCAATCGCAACGATAGTGGCGAGCAATGTCGGCAATCGTCGAAAATCTCGTCTGCGGATCAAGCGCGTCGGTTTGCATACATCAGTCGTCGAAAGTTACAGCCTATTTACTGGTGCCCGCGCGCCTTCCAGAAACTGCTATACAATTCGTTTCGCGTATGCAATCAGACTAACAGGGTTCGTCGACAACAGACAGAACCGTCGATAACATTCGCGAAACTTCCTATACGTTCAGACGCATGCTGCACCGAGCGATAACGTTTAACATCTTTTAGCCGGTGAAATACGGTAACCAGATACAGATAAAGCATCCGTGTCAATATAATTATGCTTGTTGCTGCATGAAAGAAACGTGAAAAAGTGGGTTCTGAGAAAATCAGCAAAAAAGAATTGAAACACCTATAGTACTCACAAGTAAAAAAATCTAGAATAGCTAAAATTTATGTAATTCGTAGCTTGTCTCCCCCCGATTCTTGATTTTGTTAAATCTAGCTCATGGATCACCTCTATTATTCTGGGTTGTTTTGATGCATCAACACCGCATCCGGAGGCCTTCACATTGAGTGTATTGCTACAAAACATTTTCACAGTGTAAGGGCCATGTTCTATTGTAAGTGGTTTCCACATGTCAAGTTTGTCTTTCTTTACATTAATGAAGTGACATACCGTCAGATGATACAAGATTGAGAATTGGAGGGTTTTAATAGGGGTCTTTCGTTGCCCTTTGCCAAATCGTGCTATTGAAGCGCTTATTCGAATGTATGGGAGCAGCTCATTTGCATAGTATAAGAAATATATAAACAGGTTATTTTCACATTTATAGACTTCGTCACCACAAAAAAAGATTGTTTTATTGTTTTCAGCCTGCTATGATGTTTTGAGTGAGAAAGATATATTCAATTTATTCTGCGAGGCACGCAATAATTGCTGTGGCATATTTTATTGTACAACACTGGATACAGTAGCTAACCATTATTATTACTCAGACGAAATTAACAGCACAATGCATATGATCAGGGCCATATCCTATTATTATTGCAATTTTTTTAATTCATGCCCTTCTTTAATTGCACGAAAGCTACTGCACTGAAATAGTAAACTAGTACATACTTAAAAAGCACGATTTTACACTAAGATAATAATAATCATTCAAATGTTTATTGTAGCGTCCAGGAACAGCTAGAGAGCCTTTGTAGTGATGCACATAACGAGCACTATGCGAGACAAAATGTACAGAAAACATGTATGTGGTAGAGAAAAAAATGCAAGATAGAGAAACAAATAAGGAAAAAGGGAAAAGAGGAAAAGTAAACGGGAATTAATCCTACGTGATTATCTACAGATACACAAAACACAGGAAACGAACTCTGAAGTATGTTTTGGAGTCGAGTCTTATACAGCACAATCTTGCAACAAGGCCAGGCAACGAATGTTGAATGCTACCTGGTATACTTTTGGGGCACGAACAAATGCATATAATCAAGAAGCTTTAGGGAATGCATAATGTCATGGACCACCTTATACAGGAACAAAAGGTGTGATTAAGTCTTGAATATAGAGGTGCAAGTTGAAGTATACTTGAGAAGGCTCAACTGTGGTCGCCAGAATGGCAAAAGTGGTGCTTTAAGATAGATATCAATTTATCCTGGATGCGTTCAATGAGTCAGAATTAGATTTGCTCGTTGCACCCCCTCCTACAGAGGCATACTCTAGTAGTTGGCGGCACACAGCACAATTTCAGAAACAGAATAGGCGAGTTAAAATCATGCAATATACGTCATGCAGTTCCAAGAGCGTGAAGGGCATGTTGCGTAATTATCTATGTGAAGAGAAGCTTAACATTTCGTCGAAGTACACACCAAGATCTTTCATTTCATGACCATAAGAAGTGGAGCATCACATAGGGTGTATCAAAATTTCACATAGTGCGTTTTCTGAATATAACTTAATGCCATAGTATTGGAAGCATTTAGGAGTACTTATTGTTTCTGCACCAGTTTGAGAGTAAAAAAATGTCTTTTTGGAAGTCGATGCAGTGGTGAACACTGTTCACAGTCTCAAATAGTTTTAAGTTGTTGGCACACAAAGTCATGCTGTTCATTTATTAAAATGCTCTTAGCACTAACAGAAAGCAAGGAATCCAATATCGATTCAAACACTTTTGATGCACTGCAGAGGATAGATATAGGTCGGCAGTTAGTAACTGCACATCTAGCACCTGATTTGTGCATGAGCAATGTCCATGCTACCTTCCGAGTGCTAGAAAAGGTACTAAACTTTTGGGAACTATTGAAGATGTTTGTGGGAACAGGGAACAAGTGTGCTTCCATACGTCTTAACCCTTTCAGATGCCCCTTTATCCCGTTGATTGAAAAGTTGCTTTCACCACCATCTCTTGCATCTTCAGAATCGTAGAAAGTGTACAGCTGCAGAAAATATTAAGAATTTTCAATTGTTTAGCAAATTTTGTCAAGTTTACAAAATTTCGACTCCATGCGAAAACTCACTACAGGAACACAAAATATGAGAACATATGTACTATTTTACGTTTTCAAAAGCTTGAAAAGCACTTATCTAGCCACTTGAAAATTATGCCGGGTGCATGACATTGTAAAAACAATGAAAGAAGTGAACCCGCTACATACTACATACCAACACAGAGTAAAAACACCCAGCCGTCTACCTTCCCACTCATTTTGCTAAAACCTTCTGCACGTTTTTCAATATTGCAGCACAGTTCCAATAATAAGTGTTTAAAGATGTATGAAACACATTTTAAATACCATTACTTTCATTAGCGCTTTTGCTATTGATGCACTCCTGTTGTGAACAATTGTGTAGACAGTGTCTCAAAGGGTTAAGCTCTGCGGAAGAAATACCATCAACACCACAAGAAAGGGAAGGTTTAAGGCACTTCATACACTTGAAAACAAGGTTTTCATTGACTGATAGCGTTCACACTGTGCCAGATTGACAAGGAAGGTTACTTGAAGCATATTTCACACCATATAGGAAACAGAAATGTTCTGCAAAGACATCACCAGTGTTCGAGGCAACACCACTATTTTCATGAAGACGTACATCTTTGGCACTCTTTTTAGAAGAGCGAGAGCGCACAAAGCTCCAGAAATATTTTGAATTATGTGTCACGATGGCTTCAACACAATCAATGTGGTCGTAGTGATGATTCTAATAATAATAATAATAATAATAGTAATAATAATAATAATCTTAGTGGTAACTTGGCACTCTAGACTAAAAGGAAAGACTGATGTCTGTATGTTACAACGTCTGATAACCAGCCATATAGAGCGAGAATAGGCAGGATGCAGAAGACACCTCCTTCCCCTCCACGTGCACACACACGCACACACACACACACTTGCTCAACAACACAGCACGGCACACACGCACACATTCGACGTGTGCACAACACACAGGAGTGCCAATTCAGTGTGGTTCCAAGGAGGGAGAATCCAAATGGCCAAGTCGGGTGAAGAAAAAGCTCTGTATGCCAGATATAATCATGGAGTTGTGGTGTCGGGCCATAGAGGCGCGATGAGGGCTCGGGCTGTGCTGACCACTTGTTTAGATGGACTGAAGGAAGATTAGTGCTGTTCAGAGAGCCGTCAAGCACCCTGCAGTATAGACTAGTGCAATGTTGCGCTGGTATTGCAGGGTGTGCTACTTGAGGGGCTTGAGGCAATCCTCGTAGGCTGGCATGAACTTGCGACAACCGAAAAGACGGGAGTAGCGGGTGCGTGTTGTCCGACGCTGAACAAGCTTAAGTTTGTTAGCTTCGCGAGGTTGGTACGGGAACTATCCTGATGAGCAGTACTCATGTCGTGACAGAATGATAGAAGCGTAGAGTCCTCGGAAAACCTTACGTCATCAGGGAAGGGAGACACGGGACACAAACCCAAGAATGGGCCGATGCTTAGATACAGTGCTGGCGACATATGCGGAAAAGTTGAGAGAAGAGCTAAATGTTACAGCCAGAATGGGAAGGGACCGAACCGTCTTTATAGAGGTGCCTCCATAGAAGTAGGTTGGACGTGCAGCAGTTTTGTTGCGGCTGGTATGCATGGCAGCACTTTTTGCAGTGCTACTACAAATTTTGTTATTGTAGGCCCAGTCGTTCACCTTTCCGGAATGTATTTTTGCAAGCATATATGATGTGCATCGGCATATTGTTGTTGTGGAAGTGTTAACTTGTTAATCAAACACATTCTGCGCAGATGCATTAGTGACTTAGTTTTGGGTAGATCTTTGTCCTGACTACAATTTATAGTATCGCAGCAAGAAACATTTTAGTAGAAGCTGAAGGGATTCCAGCAGTTTAAGCATATCGACTGCACTCAAACAATGCACTCACACCAGCTACACTTGCCATAAACAAAAAGTGAGATAAAAAAGCAATTTCACTTTCACTGACTCAGTACTTGCTGCTTCTGAAGCAGGCATCGAAGCAATCATGGTATACGCTGCTACATGCATAGGTCTTGCATGATTCAGGTCCTGCTATGCACTGCACACGGGGCCCACGTTGCAAACAGATTTCTTTTCGCAGTGCTCAAGTATAAGGACACACTGAATCAAGCATGTCTGCGTTGTCACGTATGCTTCAGTGCGTCAGTGTTCTTGATTGCTACACGAGCGATTTATCTCCAACTAGCCCAAAAGACGGATACACTTGAAAGAAGTGAGTGAAGGAGCCCAGTGAACTTGTACTGAACTGGAGTAACATGCCGAATTGAAGAGCGCAGTGTCAGCTGAAACGGGCGGCACGGCTGAAAATGTAAGTACTTCCCATAGTTCGGCTACTAGTGTCTTTCGCTTTCGGAAGTTATCTTTGCCACTGGAAACAGCGCAGAACTTGCCCGTTAAACTTGAGTCACCCGACACCACACGAAACACGCCGCGGTTGACCACCCCAAGTTCCACACGGTTCATTCACCTCATCACACATGACACGAAGTCAGGATCACGTGCCATATTTTAAATCACTGCAGCACCAAACGGACCTGAATGTTCATTTCCTTCGACAGAGTTTCTCAGCTGGGTTTGTTCACTCGCCAGTTACGAACTCCATGGACGCGCTAGGCCTACGCGTAACGTAAACAACATCGGCGATAGGCGAGTGCTGATTATCCAGACTTCGGAGCTCGTAAACATGTTTCCATTCGTTTTGAGCAGAACAAAATACACATACAACAAGCACAGACGTTGCGGCGATCGTGACTCGGTTGGCTGTTTTAGCAGACGATCGTATCGAGCCCGGCGGAACCCAGTGGGCAGGTTGGACTAGTCGGCGTCGTTCGAAGTCGCTTCGGATCCACGTCGCACTGCCACAACCCACGGTAGTCGGTCAGTCGATCGTGAAGTTGTGGGCCTACTATTACAACACTGTCTTTCAGGAACACTGTCGCGCGCGTCGTGCGTCCAAAGAACTCGGACGATCGTTGGTACCGGCGCCTTTGCATGGGCGACCATCATATAGGCACAGCAGCCGGAGAATTCGCAGCCTCCGATTGGTTGACGCTTGCGACGCGTCGCAGCCTCTCACTGGTGCGCGCCTGCGTAGCTTCGCCTCGCGTCGGCAAACTTCTGGCATCGGCAGTGGACATAATTGCTGCGCGTCGTCATGCTTCGCCGTGTTCCCGACCGACGCTTTTGACGCTTCGGCGCGTGCCAAAGCTTTCCAACGCCTGCCAGTGGTTGGTGCATTAGAGGGTTAGAGTGTGTTCGTTTTGCTCTCTGCGCGCGCCAATCGGTCTCTGTCCACACGCCGCTCGCCCGGAGGTCACGTGGGTTTTTGTCCTACTTTTTGCACCTGCCATGTTTCGCTCAAGGTCACCACGCAACATGCCACTAAGTCTTTCGCCTTAAAGTACTCTATTTTATGTCGCATGAAAATAAGTGGCGTTTGAATCTTCTTTTCATTTCAGCAGGGTTTGCATAGTCATTTAGCGACGCCCACACAATAAATATTCATGGTTACAAGCGTTCATCTGCACAGTGTATCATTGTCTGGTACGGGCTGAACACTTGTGCTATGTTCCTCATGCCACTCGCATCTGGCACGGCGCATTTTGTTAGGTACTCTATATTTTGTAAAGGAAATGGTGATGAGCCTTCCCATTCTAGAAGTCGCCGCACGCAGCCAAGCGTTATTTTCGTGCACCTGCAGAGCTTCTCTCACCAACGACTTTTCATAGTTTGCTAGTAAGACTGCAGATGTCGGCCGCGATAATGAGCCGAGAAAAGCAATAACAAAGTTCGAGCTACCGTTTACGCATGTAGAGCAGATATCAGAAGGGTTTTCACGTACAAATGCACACGCGATCGGGCGTAAAAATATTTTATTGCGATAGCAATTATGCGGACACTCCAGGCGCATTTATGGTATCGCCGTCGGCGTGAGGTTCAGTATAAGTTCCAAGGTCGATAAAATCATCGCCGCGTGCCGTATGCTGTTGTGCGAGTGAAAGCGTATGAGGGTGACCCGGCGATTCCGGCTGAATCTCGAGCACTCAACAGCGGCAAGCGAGGAGGAAGCGCGCCGCCTTCCGTCGCTTGCGAGGTTTCGGGGGAAGGGTAGGGAAGGGGGGCGCGTTCTACTGCGGGTGGTCTGGGCTGCCGCGCGCGTCCGACGCCGCCGTTCTATCTTAATGCAATCTGTGAAGGGTACACAGTCGGCGCTGTGCAATGTTCTCGCGGCGTAGTTCGCGTTGATGCGAGCGGTGGCGCGAAGGTCAATTCGCTCGCTGCTGGTGCCGTGTTTCCTCACAGAAGCGTTTAGACAGCGAGTTTTCGCGGTCATCGAGTGAGATGTGTTCATGTCCGCTTGTGCGCGAGTGAAACCGTGCTTGTTAATTTGGTTAGACTGCCATGTTTACAAATATATGCGGCCGATAAAACTACTGCCGTTACTCCGTATAGATGTCCACAAATTTGCTATCGCAATCGATGCTTCGTCTTTCGGGCGAAACTGTCTCTTTTGGAATAATCTAAGAGTCGAAAAAGTCCCGGTTATTACTCCTAGATTCGAATACCAAGCCTTGTTAGAACCGACTATGAGCTAGCATCGGTCAAGTTTTGCGAACGCAACCACTCGCTATCGCCTTCCAATTATGGTGCGCAGGTGCGCGTCCACCATGCTATTGGACCCGTCAGACAGGTTGGCTATCCCGCCCTCGGGTGCCACGCGCAGAGCTTTCGTCTCCCCCTGCGTGTTTCCCCAAATCGCAACTGGAAGCCGGCACGGTTTGAGCTCATTGGACCTCGCAGCAATGGAATATGGTTCAAAGACGACTCGTCCCCTCCAGCTGAGAACCTTCCCGACACCGGGAATGGACAGCCATCCGAGAATAGAGCCCAGGGAGTGTCCCCATTGATCGAAAATGACGCCACTTGCACGGGCCCGATGATTGGATGAACATGACGACATCTGTATCAGCTCGACGACTGTCTGAATCTGACGTGACCCCGACGGACTGAAGGGGTTATAAGGCAGAGAAATATTGAGAAGAGGTCCTTCTTGCTGCGGGCCGCAGCGTCCGATTTGCTGCCCGCCGTAACGATGGCTCCTGCGTGGCTGCCCCAGATATGAGGATGAGAGGAGTGCCTTTTGGACAGCTTTAGGGCACTTAGACAACAGGCCTTTCACAGAGAAGATCTTGGGTCCGTGATCTAGTGCTTCAGCTATGTGCAATGCCTTAAAGGCGCTGGTGTGTTTCTTGAAACATACCAGCTTGTATAACCACATGTGACTAACTTAGCGATGAAAGCTTGTGTGTGTAAATGTGCAAAGTGCGAACTTCGTTCTTCCTTCTCCTCTTTCAATCCCCTTTTGCCCCTTCCCCAGTGCAGGGTAGCCTGCCGGACTCAGCCTGGTTAACTTCCCTGCCTTACCCTTATGAATTCTTTCTCTCTTTTACTGCATTCTTGTTCTATTCCTGTACATGATGTAAAAAAAACGTAATTTCTCCAAGTCCCTCTCAGCTTCGGCCAACTCCCGCACGCAACGGCAAGATCAAATAGCTTGTAGCTTGGCTGATATAGCCAGCAGACTCATACTAAGGCATCGCTAGCCTGCGAACTTCACAATTGAATTTGCCAGGCAAGCAAGAAAGGGTAATTTATATTTTGCTTCCCGAATAAGCCGCGCCCTCAAATTTTCAGCAAAAAGTGTCATCTTGCGAAGCATGCAGCAAACAATTCAGTCCAGCGTTGCAGAGATTTATGCTTGCCGTTGTAAGCCATCTCAGTCTTCTCGGTGAGTGCCTAATTAAGAGCGTTGAGGATAACGTTCAGTGAACAATACTAGTGAGATTCATTTTGTGAACCGAAACATTTCGCATAACTTGATCACGTCTGTACAAAAACTCTCCCTTTCACTCTGTGAAGAAGGATGACCAGCGAAACTCTGTATGTGGACCCCATAATGGCGAACTGCACCTCCGACGCGGGTCAGACCGGTATTGCACTATCTGCGGGATAGGCCCACGTATGGGGAATTCTTAACGCTTGCTTGACCTGCGCCGTGGGTCGGCGCGGCATTGCACTATCTTCGAGATCGGCCCCCGTATGAAAAAATGTTGGGCTATGTCCACGGAGACGAGATCCGCCAGAACCTAGCCATAAACAGCTTCACTGTAATATTTTTTTTTAATTGTGTGAAAATGTTGCGATTTTTACACACATCTATCAAGTATCTTTAAATGTAATGTTTCCTAACCAATTCGCGAATTTAGTTATTTTGTGAATATATTTGTCGACTACTTCGTCTGCTCAGTGTCAGATTTCTCTATTTGGCTAACATTTTTGATGTGACATGTTACAGAAAAATGTGGCGACATTTTGCAACATAGAAATTCAGAAAACCGACTCCAATCTCTCCGAGGCGTCACGTATATATGTAATCACCGAGTTAACATGGCCAACCAAGGGCGTGCCAAAGCAGCCTGTTCTCATTTCACGAGCGTTAAACAGAAAATAATTTGCATTTAGTTTAACCAGAACCAAGTGTGCTCTTGTACTTACAAAATCAGCTGACTCGTGTTCTTTCGAACCATTCAGGATTGGTCACCTTACAATTTGATCGTAAACGCAGAATTTCAGCTCTCATACTTGCTTGTTAATAAGCGCACAAATAAAGTAAATGTCATCCGCGCCATATTGGTAAATTGTCTATTTATTCCCGCTCTGTACGAACGCAAGAAGAATGTGACACGTTGCTACGAATGTTTTGCAATATTTTAGCAAACGTTATAGAGTTCCAATCCACCCATATTGTCCATAAAGCACTCCGAAGGTTTATTGACAATTTCAGCAACAATGCAGCAAGATTTAGTGACTTCTCTGTGCCAGTTTGGCAAAGAAGGCGAACGAAACCTGCCAACACTGTTTCTAAATGTTTAGCTGCCTACAGAAGCAAAGTGCTGTGTCAGAGTTTATTCGTTTTAAAATTTGTGATTCCCCCAAAAAATAAACACTCATACAGTTGTCCTTTTGAATCACCGTTCTCTTCATGTTTGCCAACAGACTAGAACAATATATAAACATGAAGGGGAATACGCCAAGAACGTTGTATTCAGTGGCATCCTTTCGTCGTTCCAAGAAGCATTATACTTGAGTCATCGGTAAACACGAGAACAAAGACGAGTCGCATTTCGCTTGAAGGATTAGGTAGCATTCAATGCAGTCTTTTGTTAATATTTTCGGTGCTCTGTTGCTGCTCCGCTCTTCTTCGGGAAGTTTCATGCTTTACGGAGTCATCCGAAGCTTTTAAACGATGCTTTATTTTTTGGCCCTTTGGTTGAGAGTAACAAAAAAAGTTAGCTGCCTTTAATCTTTCAAAATTTTGACCGGCTCTGGGAAATAGACGTTTACTCAAGCAAAAGTTCCACGCTTATCGGTTTTTCTTCAGCACATGTGTGTCGCTCTCACAAAGGGACAAAAAAAAATTGCATCGTTTAAGTGCTTCGAATGCCTCCGTAAAGCCTGACGCTGCTCGGAAAAGAGTGGAAAAGTTAAAGTTCTTTTTTGTTACCTTTTGAAAAAGCTACTTTCTGTATTTTTATAAGATAGCAGCTCTTTGACTATCCATACCTATTGTTCGTTCTGAGGTTCCGGTATCTATGCAATCCCAGGGCGCCGAAGATAGCGCCAAAATACTGTCTGATGTGTACCCATTGCGTGCATGTATGATCATTGACATCCCATGAAATACACAGAAAAACAACCTTATTATAGCTGGTGAAACGCTCAAAGAGCTCACATAAGCACGCGAAGCGCGGCAGGAGATAGTACAGTCGCGGATACCGGTAATTGTAATATTGCAGCTAACACAGCCGCTTACGCGGCAGCATGGCAAGCACAAGGCAGAGATTATACGACTTCTCTCACATTATCATAAAATGAACTGCGCTCTATTCTAAGAGCAATATCGTTGAAACAGTGTACAAAGACATGGCTTTACCAAAATTTCAAGACCTCCGATCTATTTCATATTGACCTGCTGATGAATCCATCATTCCATGAACTTTAGATGCAAATTTGAAAACCTTTAATTATCGACTACTGCTTGCCACTGCCTCTACAAAACACTATTTACACAGAATACGCCCGATGAAGTTACGCGATGTGGTTGTGGCTTTGTTGAGGAATCCACGCAACATTATTTATTTACTTATTTATTTATTTATCATACTTACAAGGCCCGAAGGCATTACAGGAAGGAGTGGTGAATAAAAATATTTGCGCAGTGAAAGAGGGAGAAAATACAGTTATAACAAGTAAAGAAAAACAAGTTATCATATGGTTTCATGAATGGCAGTCTTGAAGCTGTTGATGTCGATGATGGCGGCTATGGACGCGGGAAGGTGGTTCCAGTCTTTGCTAGTCTTTGGAATGAAAGATTCCGTGTAGGAATTAGTCCGAGAAGATGGCACACCAACTTTATATTTATGATCTGAACGCTGTGAGATGTAGACGGGAGCGGAAAAAAGATAATGTCTTTTAAAATCGGATTATAATGATAGATATTATGGGACAATGAAAGGCGAGAGCATTTACGGCGCAAGGATCGTTCAGGTAAGGCAAGTGTTGCTTTCATTGATGATATGCTGGCATGCCGAGAGTAATTTGATAGGGTTAAAGGTGCTGCGTGATTCTGGGTGGATTTAATAATTTTTGAAAGTGTAGTGTTTTTGGGGTCCTAGATAGCACACGCGTAATGTAATTTAGGGCGAACAAAAGTTTCATATAGATCCAGTTTTACAGACGACAGTGCTGGGAAAAATTGCGACGCGAGTATCCCAGCACGTGGATTGCGTTGTTAGTAACATAGTTAACATGTATGCGTCAAGAAAGATCAGGACTCACGTGGATGCCGAGGTACTTGTATGATGTCACAGGATCGTGTCAGTTGCCGCCAAGAAAATACTATCTTCTTATAGTGTGGCCCCGTCGAAATATTCGCATGCTTTTACACTTCTTGATGTGGAGCCGCATCATCCATTTATTGCACCATGAGGACAAGTGGTTAATATCTTTTTGAAGTTCATGCTGATCGGATGGTTGGGCGAGTTTTTTTTTTAGAGAACGCAATCGTCGGCAAAAAGTTTGATTGATGAAAACGTGATGCAGTCAGGGTGGTCTTAAAGGGAAGCTGAAGAGTCTGTAGAATTCAATAAGACGCTCATGTGCGTATGCGGGAACCTTATAACCATGCAGGTAAAATTTGGGGGGGGGGGGGGGCGGATTTTTCGCTTAGGAGCGACCTAATCGCTGGTTAAAAAATTGCGCTGTCGCTCCGCCCCCCGTCGAGCCCCGCGCGCTGCTGCTGACGCTGACGATGCGAGCGGAGACCGGAAACCGCGGTGTAGTGACGTCAGCACTGGTGTCCGTTCCTTCGCAGTCTCCGGGACCGTGCCTGACCAAGCTTGTTTATGCGTGCGTGTCATCATAATCTGCTTCGCTCGACCCTGCATTCCTTTGTTTGTATCTTCGTAGAGTGGTAGTTGACGTGCGCAGCCTCAATTGAAGTGGTGGGCCGATCATGCCGGCGTTCTGTGCAGCCTACGGTTGCACGAACACTAGCGGCCGGGACGATGTTCCGATGTTCTATGACTTCCCACAAGAAAAGAAGCTTACAGCTAAGTGGCAGGCTCCTGCGAATCGAAAGAATTTCAAGCACTTAAGAACAGCAGTGCTGTGCTCTAACCACTTCCGTGACGACGATTACTACCAGAGTTTATCAATAATGCGTGAATGAGTGAGAGTACGACTGCTGCTAGCAGGCTTTCTAAACGCAGTGCGAGAAGGTCGGGGCAACGAACGCACAAAGACGGGACGGGAGCGGGCGGACGGATGGTAACTGGTCTTGGAAGACCTTAATAATGACGACCTCGTCCAAACCTGGATTTTGATTCACTGCTAGCTTCTTCGTGTTAGCACGCTGAACGGAAGGTGCATGTTTATCTCCCACCCTTGACGTAGGTTTCGTCGGAAACCGCCGTTAATTTTCTGTTCGCAGGTGTGTTGTGAAACAGTCTACATGCAGCTGCCATAATGCAGTGCAAGTGTAAAGTTTGCATGTGTTTGAAAGCCGGTGCACGCCAGGACGCTGCGCTCCCCCTCGCGCACAGAGAGAAACCGGCTGCCTCACGTAGCTGTCGGAATTCGCAGCCTTTACGGCTCCGGTTACGAGTAGCGTGCGGATGGCGCCCTGATGAAGGTCACTACACGTGCTACAAGAGCCGGAAAGCTTTTCCCGCATGTAAACCGTCTGTGTAGATTCCTGATAGCTTTGGGGCAGCGCAAAAATGCCGACGATCCCGCCCCTGCTTACGTTCAACGAGCCGGCATGCAGGAACATAACAGTACAGTTGCTTGCCCGGAAACGAACTCGCTGGATCGCTGAATGCAGCTTTGCAAATAACATACTCACCAAAGAACATTTCTAACACGAGGAGATGCTAACACTTCGCTTTCGTTCGCGCCGAAAGCACTGCTTGCTGCCAGCATCTTTTGCTTTTTGGAGAAGCCGGCTGCGTACATGTAGGGAGCGACGTCGAACTCCTCAGAGAAACGCAAGCTCTCGAAATTTAGCATTACTGTTTTACCAAACCACAGCGCCAAACCACCTTGCACCGTGCTTCATATGTAGCGGCCGTGGTCGGTCCGGACAAACACGATTATTGACGTCATGAGGCGCCCGGCCAATTACAGGTGGAAACGAAGCACGCGAGCTGCCCCGAGTCAGCTGCTGCACTTTGCATCGAAATAAAATCTGTTTGCATTTTCTTTCGCTCAATTTCGATGCAATATTTGAACTCGGAGGGTGGCAAACCATTACGTACAGCTGTTCACTCATTTTTTCTGAAGAACTCTTCAGCTTCCCTTTAATGTAAATGAGAAAGAGTAAGGGTCCCAACACTTATCCTTGGGGACGCCGGATGAGACAGGTAAAAGAGTAGATGAACAGTTGTTAGCAGTCAAAAATTGGGTGCGGTCAGAAAGAAAATCTTTAATTCAGCGGAATACCTTGGTGTTTAAGTTTGCTTAACTTTATAGAATCTTCTAGAATTCACGCTTAATAATATAACAAGACGCCGACATAACTCGACATCAATACATTGAACCATGGACCACTCAGTTTAATGATATTATTGGGCCCTTGCCCAACAAAATTCACGCAAAAGTGCGATTTAATGTCATTAAATATTCTTTAACGAGAGCCGCATTGTTGTATATTATATGAACGCATGTAAAAAAACGTTTTATATTATAGAGAGCGCTCACTATTCGTACTGCCGCTGTATGTGATAGGTGATATTAATGTGGTTACACTTGTTGCTTCGAGGTTGTCATTACAATGTCGTGGTGGTGTTCTGACTGCTATGTGATAACACCGTTATGTGTGCATCAACTGTTCGTCTCCTCTTTCTCTTACAAAACTAAGTGCGAAAGTCGCGAAAGCTAAATATGTAATCGTATCACTTGTTGAAGAGCTTTCATTTCGGGCGACCATTTCCTTATATAATGATAACAAAAAATAACCTTCCGCTATGATGGCTCTGATATGATTGTAGTCTTTAATATGATAGCCAAGCTCGTAGTGATAAAGATCATCAGTTGGTTGGAGAGAAACTCATTTCGCAGTAGTGTCCGCGCTGGAAAAGTCTAATTCGTCCGCTGCAAAAGGTTACCACAGTAAACTTGCTCAACCAGACCCTTTGCGGGAGTACGATGGTGATAGTGACCGAGAAAAACAACCGAGCAAAGCAGCCCGTAAAAACAAGCGAATGTACAAGAGACCAGGAGTATTGAGAATAACGTACAACGAGCGCTTGACCTTTGTTGTCGCTTAAGCGGTCAGCGAACCTTTCTTTTTTCGTTTGACGAAGCACAGCAGCAAGCTTTGCACAAGGACACTCAATTGCATATTATCTCCGCAGGAAGATATTGATTGCCTCAGCATGGTTTCGCGGGGAAAGTTTAAAGATTGCGTCATTTCTGCATCTCCACTGGGTAACTAGCACAATCATTAATTGACGCAATTCACAAGAACAGACTTTGCAGATACGCGACGCTGCCCAATATCTGCTTGAGTGGGAACACGTAACGCGACATAAACAATCGTTGGCCGATGCACGCTCTCTGTAGGAATCAATTGCCCGAGGAGACAGAAAATAATTTCCTGTTACGACAGCATTTGCAGCTGACTCCTGCTCAAGTGTGTCGTCCTTCCTTTTCTTAAAGGCAAAGCTTTTATTTGCGAACGTCGCCAGGCTTCGCTGCCTTGGATGCGTCCTGGCTGTTCCCTAGCGGAATAAGCCACCCAGTCATAACGGAGCACGCGCGCCATACGCACCGCTGGGTTCCTTGCAACACCACCAGATGGCGCTCGCCTGCACGCATCCGCGGCAGCGATGGCGTTGGCAGTGCGGGGGAAAGAGAAATCTGAGGGCACCTAAGCACTTGTTATGAGTTGTGAATGCGAAAGCATTATCGTTCAATTGAACGCCGCTGAGCGGTCCTTCGAATCATGGACTCCTCGCGGGCAAGCGAGCGCGTTGAGACGCTTCGCGTGCTTTGATATGGCCTTTTACCGAGACACAGGCACATCGCAGGCGGGAGCTCGCGTGGACAAGGAGCGCGCGGATAACGCAGGCTTCCGAGAGCAAGAGCGAGGGTCACGTGATATCGCGGCGATGTCGTCTCCCCTCACACAACACCTGGCGCGCTTCTGAGTCAACAGGTGTTGCCTTTCGTCCACACAGTTTTCTAAAATTATTAGAGGGAACTCTAGAGCGGCTTTCGTTGAGCCACCATGGGAATGATAGGTATTGCATGAATTTGTCTTAAGTTCGTGCTTGGGACTTCAGACGTTCTTGTGGTTTCATTTAGTACGCCTTAACTAGGCTTTTCCTAGCTTTTCCTAGACGCTAGAGCTACACTATGCCTGCGCAACCTTGAGCGATCGGAAAGCGCGTTTTCCACGCTTGGCCGGCGGAGAGGGGAGGCTTCGTTCCGGCCGCGAAGCTCTCCACATCTCAGTGAGGTGCCTGGTGGTGGTCTCGTGCTGACGATGCCCTCTCGGTGAGCGCATATTTCCCCCCTCATCTTTTAAGAGATTCAATACATACAAGCATTTGCCTCGCAAACCAGATTTATTTCAAGGGAATTTTCCACGTCTCAATAATTTCTCTCGTCGTATTCGAGTGCTGATTGCCGTGTTATAGTTTGTTAACGAAGCTTCCCCTCAAGTCTAAATATTATAAGACAGTTTGTCGTGTACGTATCATGGCCACGCACGCTTATATCGCCTTCCGTTTCTCTACCATGGTTGCGCTTTAAAACCACGGCGCTGCAAGTTTGCTTCAGAGACTTTCCTTTCCTTGCCTCTTCTCCGCCCTTAAACTGGCTCCCTTAACTACTACACGCAGAGACAAAGAAACAGCGCGCGCTTTAGATCCTATAGATGAGATGAATATTTACAATTATTATTAGGGTTATAATTATATCCGAGTGCTGATTGCCGTGTTATAGTTTGTTAACGAAGCTTCCCCTCAAGTCTAAATATTGTAAGGCAGTTTGTCGTGTGCGTATCATGGACACGCATGCTTATATCGCCTTCCGTTTCCCTACCATGGTTGCGCGTTAAAACCACGGCGCTGCAATATTGCTTTCCTCTCCTTCCTTCTTCTCCACCCTTAAACTGGCTCTCTTAACTACTACACGCAGAGACAAAGCAAGAGCGCCCGCATGCGATCCCATAGATGAGATGAATACATATATATAGAAAAGCATCAGTCATAGCTCTCGAAGTATAGCCTTCTGAGCCGTTTCCTTTTTTTTCTTTTTGTTTTCTCTGAGAGAAGTCCTATTAGGGTTATTATAATTACACGAAGGTATTTCGCCCTCGCCAGCAGCAGTACTTGAGATAGCTATTCCGGCGGCTAGCTTCCCACGCTGTGCGTGCCGCCCTCGCACCTGTTTAAGCTTTTCCTAGACGCTAGAGCTACACTATGCCTGCGCAACCTTGAGCGATCGGAAAGCGCGTTTTCCACGCTTGGCCGGCGGAGAGGGGAGGCTTCGTTCCGGCCGCGAAGCTCTCCACATCTCAGTGAGGTGCCTGGTGGTGGTCTCGTGCTGACGATGCCCTCTCGGTGAGCGCATATTTCCCCCCTCATCTTTTAAAAGATTCAATACATACAAGCATTTGTCTCGCAAACCAGATTTATTTCAAGGGAATTTTCCACGTCTCAATAATTTCTCTCGTCGTATTCGAGTGCTGATTGCCGTGTTATAGTTCGTTAACGAAGCTTCCCCTCAAGTGTGAATATTTTAAGGCAGTTTTCCTAGTCTCTAAAGCCGCTCGAGTTCACGCTGCTCCTCTGGCGGCCATTTTTCCAAGAAATTATGCCTTCCAACCACTCGACTGTCGCGGACAACATCAGTGCCTTTCCACATAAGTATGAGGCTCGGAGCAGGAGCTATGGCGCTTGAAAGTAACCGTTGGCTTGACGAACCAACCGACTGAGCTACCTTTCCGGGCAACATTGAAGGATCACGAGTTCAAATCACACGTTATGTTCCTTTTTTCCCCCTTTCTTTCTTTTTTTTTCTTTTTAATGTCTTTTCCTTCATTTTATCACTGTACGGAAACCCTCCTAAAAAAATATTATTTATCCTCAATTATGTGTGGCCACACATGTGCAGATCATAAATACCAGGTTCTCTAGCCGAGTGCCATCCCTGCGGTATAACCGAGCTCAGATTAGCCCACCTTGACTGATCAAATAGGGCACCACTGTAGGTTAAATGAGGCGTACAACTCCTGCGGGACCCGCCGTGGTTGCTCAGTGGTTATGGTGTTAGACTGCTGAGCACGAGGTCGCGGGATCGGACCCCGGCCACGGCGGCCGCATTTCGATGGGGGCGAAATGCGAAAACACCCGTGTACTTAGAATTTGGTGCACGTTAAAGAACCCCAGGTGGTCGAAATTTTCGGAGCCCTCCACTACGGCGTGCATAATCAGAAAGTGGTTTTGTCACGCAAAACCCCATAATCCAATTTTTAATTTAACTCCTGCGGGGACGGTAGAGTATCCGTCTCCAGTGCAAGAGGACCGTGATTCAAATCCCGGTGCCGCGCAATTCTCCACCAGAAAATACAAAAAAAACGTGTGTTGAGAAAATTGCACAAACAGGCCTGGAGTGCGGCCTGATCCCGGTGACCAGAACCGGTAACGCACTCTCTCACCAGAGCAGGATTGGCCACCCTGGTGCAGTACTTGGCCATAACCTACTATATGAATACAAAAATCAAACCCCGGCCCTCAGTCCCCAGCAGCCGCGAAGCAACTGACCACGGCGGCGGTTACATCTGTGACGCTGCAGAGGGTGCTAAGAATACCTGGCTCCGGACAGGCCGCCATTGGAATCTGAACCTGGCAACGTTTAACGTTAGAACGCTATCTAGTGAGGCGAGTCTAGCAGTGTTATTGGAGGAATTAGAGGGTAGTAAATGGGATATAATAGGGCTCAGTGAGGTTAGGAGGACAAAAGAAGCATATACAGTGCTAAAAAGCGGGCATGTACTGTGTTACCGGGGCTTAGCAGAGAGACGAGAACTAGGAGTCGGATTCCTGATTAATAAGGAAATAGCTGGTAACATACAGGAATTCTATAGCATCAACGAGAGGGTGGCAGGTCTTGTTGTGAAACTTAATAAGAGGTACAAATTGAAGGTGGTACAAGTCTATACCCCTACATGCAGTCATGATGACCAGGAAGTCGAAAGCTTTTATGAAGACGTGGAATCGGCGATGGGTAAAGTCAAAACAAAATACACTATACTGATGGGCGACTTCAATGCCAGGGTAGGCAAGAAGCAGGCTGGAGACAAGTCAGTGGGGGAATATGGCATAGGCTCTAGGAATAGCAGAGGAGAATTATTAGTAGAGTTTGCAGAACAGAATAATATGCGGATAATGAACACCTTTTTCCGCAAGCGGGTTAGTCGAAAGTGGACGTGGAGGAGCCCGTATGGTGAGACTAGAAATGAAATCGACTTCATACTCTGCGCGAACCCTGGCATCATACAAGATGTAGACGTGCTCGGCAAGATACGCTGCAGTGACCATAGGATGGTAAGAATTCGAATTAGCCTAGACTTGAGGAGGGAACGGAAGAAACTGATACACAAGAAGCCAATCAATGAGTTAGCGGTAAGAGGGAAACTAGAGGAATTCCGGATCAAGCTACAGAACAGGTACTCGGCTTTAACTCAGGAAGAGGACCTTAGTGTTGCAGCAAGGAACGACAATCTCATGGGCATCATTAAGGAGTGCGCAATAGAAGTCGGTGGTAACGCCGTTATACAGGAAACCAGTAAGCTATCGCAGGAGACGAAAGATCTGATCAAGAAACGCCAATGTATGAAAGCCTCTAACCCTACAGCTAGAATAGAACTGGCAGAACTTTATAAGTTAATCAACAAGCGTAAGACAGCGGACATTAGAAACTATAATATGGATAGAATTGAACAGGCTCTCAGGAACGGAGGAAGCCTAAAAACAGTGAAGAAGAAACTAGGAATAGGCAAGAATCAGATGTGTGCGTTAAGAGACAAAGCCGGCAATATCGTTACTAATATGGATGAGATAGTTCAAGTGGCTGAGGAGTTCTATAGAGATTTATACAGTACCAGTGGCACCCACGACGATACTGGAAGAGAGAATAGCCTAGAGGAATTCCAAATCCCACAGGTCACGCCAGAAGAAGTAAAGAAAGCCTTAGGAGCTATGCAAAGGGGGAAGGCAGCTGGGGAGGATCAGATAACAGCAGATTTGTTGAAGGATGGTGGTCAGATTGTTCTAGAGAAACTGACCACCCTGTATACGCAATGCCTCATAACCTCGAGCGTACCGGAATCTTGGAAGAACGCTAACATAATCCTAATCCATAAGAAAGGGGACGCCAAAGACTTGAAAAATTATAGACCGATCAGCTTACTGTCCGTTGCCTACAAAGTATTTACTAAGGTAATCGCAAATAGAATCAGGAACACCTTAGACTTCTGTCAACCGAAGGACCAGGCAGGATTCCGTAAAGGCTACTCAACAATAGACCATATTCACACTGTCAATCAAGTGATAGAGAAATGTGCAGAATATAACCAACCCTTATATATAGCTTTCATTGATTACGAGAAAGCGTTTGATTCAGTCGAAACCTCAGCAGTCTTGCAGGCATTACGGAATCAGGGTGTAGGTGAGCCATATTTAAAAATACTGGAAGATATCTATAGCGGCTCCACAGCCACCGTAGTCCTCCACAAAGCAAGCAACAAAATCCCTATAAAGAAAGGCGTCAGACAGGGAGATACGATATCTCCAATGCTATTCACAGCATGTTTACAGGAGGTATTCAGAGGCCTGGAGTGGGAAGAATTGGGGATAAAAGTTGATGGAGAATACCTTAGCAACTTGCGATTCGCTGATGATATTGCCTTGCTTAGTAACTCAGGAGACCAATTGCAATGCATGCTCACTGACCTGGAGAGGCAAAGCAGAAGGGTGGGTCTGAAAATTAATCTGCAGAAAACTAAAGTATTGTTTAACAGTCTCGGAAGAGAACAGCAGTTTACGATAGGTAGCGAAGCACTGGAAGTGGTAAGGGAATACATCTACTTAGGGCAGGTAGTGACCACGGATCCGGATCATGAGACTGAAATAACCAGAAGAATAAGAATGGGCTGGGGTGCGTTTGGCAGGCATTCTCAAATCATGAACAGCAGGTTGCCACTATCCCTCAAAAGGAAAGTGTATAACAGCTGTGTGTAACTAGTACTCACATATGGGGCAGAAACCTGGAGGCTTACGAAAAGGGTTCTGCTGAAATTGACGACGACGCAACGAGCTATGGAAAGAAGAATGATGGGTGTAACGTTAAGGGATAAGAAAAGAGCAGATTGGGTGAGGCAACAAACGCGGGTAAACGACATCTTAGTTGAAATCAAGAAAAAGAAATGGGCATGGGCAGGACATGTAATGAGGAGGGAAGATAACCGATGGTCATTAAGGGTTACGGACTGGATTCCAAGGGAAGGGAAGCGTAGCAGGGGGCGGCAGAAAGTTAGGTGGGCAGATGAAATTAAGACGTTTGCAGGGACAACATGGCCGCAATTAGTACATGACCGGGGTAGTTGGAGAAGTATGGGAGAGGCCTTTGCCCTGCAGTGGGCGTAACTAGGCTGATGATGATGATGATGATGATGATGATGATGAACTAGGCTTAAGTTGGCCTAAACTTCAAATAAACTTATACTTTATTTTTTGATGCAGGAGGTAATATGACTAAGCAAGCACGCATAATCGCTGCTAATTGCAGTGGTTCCGCTTGTTCATGCGTCCTTGGCATAATGGTTTCAATATCGGGCTTCTGCGCTACCCATCCTGTGTTCGAATCCTGCCGTAAGAAAATTTAATAATGTTTAATGAACTACTTATAAGGCATTACTTTCCTAAAAGCGATCAATTTGCAAAGCCATGAAGTCACTTAAAGCAAGATGGACAAATTTAAGGCAAATCCATGAACTACCCATTATTCCAATACTGGCTCCAAGGCCCAGCTTCCAACTCCCGTAGGCACTAGCGCCACATTTCCCTTTAAAAATTGTGTGAAACTCCATGCTTTCAATCCACTCTCATGACGTCGCAGTCAGTGGGAACTTAAATGGCGGTTCACTGCTACAGACGCTGGACGGCGGCTTTTTTCGCTCAACGAACCATTTGACGCTTTCGCATCGAAAGAACCAGAACGCTCGCCTTCGCGCATCCGTGGCTGCACGGTAATGAGGAAGTAAACGCCTCTTGTGTGCAGAATGGATTCGAATCATGCTACGTACCTAAGTAAATGCTGCCTCTGAGTCCATGATGCGCTCAAGGCGCCCGTCGTAGCCGCTAGTAGTCAGTAACTCTGCTGAACGAAGGGCTCGGTATAATTTGTGTGTGTGTGTGTGTGTGCGCGCGCGTGTGTGTGTGTGCGTTCGTGTGTGTGTGCATGTTCGTGCGTGCATGCGTGCGTGCGTGCGTGTACTCGTGTTTTCATTCTTTATGCATTCACACAAAGCTTCACTGTATATTATCATTCGTTGGACCTACTGCATTTTTTTAGACGAAGCTTTCTTTGCCTACCCTCATAGCTTGAGACGGGTGGCCGCTGCTTTAATCGGCAGCTGGGTCAGTCGTTGCCTCAGAGGATATATCTGTGGGTATATATAATAAGGCTCATGTGCGTCGAATGCAAGTAACCAGCAGACGGGCTTATATAACCCCTATATGCTGAACGAGGAAGTCACCACAGTAAGGGCCTCTATTTTCTGAGTAATAGAAAAATAAATTCCTACATAACACTCGTACATACAATGTGGGCTCAATAGCGTCTGTAAAGCACAGCGGCCTCTTATTGGAATTGCGTATCGCATTCAATGTATTGTTCGGTTTTGACTGATTCACCAATTGTGAATGTGCAACTGTAAGAGAGAGAGAGAGAGCGAGGAACATGTTTATTAAAAATAAAGAAAAGCCTACCCTTGTGGTACTTTTGGCGGGGAGCCTAGGGCCATGACCTTTAGACACAAGCGCTCGTCCCTGAATGTGTGCTCATTCTTGCACAATTCCCCATAATGAGTGTGACATGAGAGGTGCATTATGTTTAACTATAGCTAGATGTGTGTTGTACTACCTTGTGCATGCACTTGACATCGCTATTCTTCCCTCAACAAGCTTAGCGCACTCCCTTTGTGCTCGCGACGTCGTGGCATTGACATCTCGAACAGTGCATCCGCCTGAATTGGTGTTGGCCTTTCGGCATAGCCTGTACATAGCCTGCGCGCATAAATGATTGAATGAGGTGGAACGTTGCGTTAAATTAGGGTAAGAACAATTGTACGTATCGCCGTTAGTTGTACAGCCTTTAAGTAACCGTTTCACTAAAGCTTCGCTTCAGACCAGATTGGAACTAGTGCACTTTATCTGAATTTTGTCGTTCTTTTTACTGTGTCTTCGGATCGAAGATCGACGAACCGTAAAGCAGGATAGAAAAGAGAAGAAGAAAGAAGAAGGAACTTCTCCACTACCTGGGTACACCACATCCAAAAGCGAGCAGGACTCACACTAGAACGTTCAGTCAATATATTCTCAAAAGTGTTTCTTTTACTGAAAATATATCCCTCGTGCGTATCAAAGAACACCTAACTTACCCAATACCACCTCAAACGATTAATCTAAGACTTCCCGAGAATAATATTGCATCAGTTTCAATGCTGTTCGAGGTGAAATAGACGAAAAATACGCGGGATGCGAATGACAAAACTTAATGCGAATATTTCACTATCAAGCACTTCCTTCGCACACTTAGATCATCTAATGTATAAATGTTGAACTGTGCCCAACTCGTTTTGCCGGCACATTCACGCTCATGGAGCTAGATACGAGCAGCTTAGGGGTAACGTTACTAGCAATTCCTAAACGGAAATGATAAAATAGAGTAGAACCCACAGGAAACCGATCCTGATTGCATGAACATGTGGCACGTTATAGGCAAGCGGTACCTGATGCAGGCTCACTGGTTGATTTTGATTCAATAGATTTCCAATTATTTCAATGCGCTTAGTAAACTTAACTCCTTGCGTATTCTCCGCGCGCGGTCGATAAACTCAGTTCAGTAGCGGAAGGCGGACGTGTATCATGCAGCGCTGCGTGCTAGGAAGTTTTCTGGCACATTGACAAATGGTCGTGCATACTGGTGTTATTTGCAGCCATACGTCGCACACTGTCAGCCCCATGGAGCAGTGACTCCGAGTAAATAGCGATCGTACTGCGACATCAAAACGTGCACAAGAAAAACACAACGTGCGGGTTTCCGGTCCAAACTTTCAGGAATGGCATGAAGGATATCGTGAATGGCTATAGCTCACTAAGGCCCAACTTCACCAAAAAATACCGGCAATGTCTAATAGCTGTTTCTGGAAAGCTGTGCTTGTATTTCTATAGCAGCAAAGTAGACGTCCTAGCGTGCTTCACGGCAGGAAGACGATAGGCGTAAAGAAGAAGGGAAAGACACGACAGAACCTTGACATACGAGTGAGAGCTCCATGACAAAATTTTATCTCCAGATTTTCTTTTTTGCTATATTTTTGTCGGCCCTGTAGCCGCCTCATGTCCTTCCACGAGTGCGTTCTCCCATGTTGCAGCATTAGTGAGACTTTCGAAGCCGTTTAGCTGCGGTTTTGGGTATAGGTGCGGACCCCGTTAGGCTAAGCGGTTTTGAATTACTCGGCCGTTTCAATAATGTGCACGAGATGTAGCTAAGTGCTTTTAAACGAGGCAACGTTTGAGGAAACATGCCACCTAATGCGGTGTAGAAGGATGATAACTAAGAACGTTGCTTCAAACACTGAAATGTTGTAATAGTGGGGCGTTTCGGAACTTGTGCATGGAGACATACTCAGCCACTCATGGAGTGTAGGAATAAGCATGTCGAACATAGACCTAAGCGTGCTACTAAAGTAGGGCTGAACTTTCTGTTTTTCACAAGCCAGTGAAAGCGCGGTTGCGTGACAACTTCGACAGCTGGAACACCTTTACTCTCTGCCTTAGCTAACTGGCGCAACGTTTAGCACCTCGCAGGGTCATCAGCCATGCAGTCTCAAGCGGATGCGTGCACACTGACGGCCTTTTCCTTCTTTCTCGTCTTTATTTTTCCCTCTCCAAGTTTGGAGTAGCAAATTGAGCGCGATCTAGGTTAACTCCCAGGCTTTTCTACTTCCTGTCCTTTGTCTTTCTTTCTCCCATTCTATTTCTGTATTACTCATTCTGAGGCGGCTGGTGCTTCCGGAAGGTAAGATTGTTAAATGTGCACCGTTCCACGCGTCATCATTTGCCCTGATTGCATTTATGTAATTCTGATTGCTATGTACGGCTTTCGTGGTCCCTATGACTGTGATCTCTCAATCCTCTCCTTTAGTAAGAGACGAGGGCCCTCAATGTAAATTACACGATGGCAAAAAGAGTAGTACATAATCTGCACATACAACTTCAACACAATAAAGATTGTTCTTGACAATACGTAACCTTTTGAGACAGCAGGGATGACGTAATGGACAAGTGACCTACTAGTGTAGTTTCTGCTTATGGTGATTTATTCACTCTTTTCTTCTTCAACTTTTCAATAACTTTTAAAAATAATCTTCTATATATAAAGAAATATATCCTCTGCTATATATATAATCATTCTACTGAAAAGAAGTAGCACCTGCGCTTTCATCGCAAAACAGTGTCTGCTGTAGCAAACGGTAGACGAAAGCTTAATTAAAAATTGGTGCACTGGTAGTTGTTGGCGCTGAGGAGGTGAGTGGAATGCACACAATGGCAATCATTACACAGACTACTTTCTTTCCATAATATTTGCGGGTCAATAAATGGCACAATATTGCGCAATTAGTCAACGCTGTGCTTCGTGCTCAAATCCAAAAATCATGACATGTCATACTATTACACTTCCGCTTTGGACAGTTTCCTTAGAAAGGTAAAAGGCAGAAGGTCTTAAGTGGGACAGTTAGAGCGAGGTGGGAGTCCCACTGTAAGCTGGCTAATATTTCCGTCTTCTATCGCCCTTTGTGTCTCGTTCACGCTGCACTGTATACGACGCTATACCAACTGACTCATCATCATACCCTTTTGAACCTCCGTGTCCTTTCCTTTATTTCCTCTGCTCCTCCTCCTCCTCCTCCTCACCAAATTTTTTTTTCATTTCTGCTTATTCACTTCCCACAAGAGCGTTTGCCTGCAGGGTAGTGCCTTGATGTCAAAGGCGTATATTTCTCTGAAACATCTGGAGCGGAATTAACATACCTCTTATTTAGCAGTATTGTCTGGGTAGCGAAAAGCTTGGTGAATTCTACCTCGGAGCCTTCAAAGAAGTAAGCGTCAACGTCGCCAACGCATGTTTTATAGAATGTTTTATGGGGTGGTTCATTGAGAATTTTTTGCTGTGTATTCTCGGTTACTTTCAAAGCTAAATTTATGTTCGCTATTACCGCACGGGATCTCTCACCTGTTAGGCAAGCTCGTTTTGCAAGCCCAAAGTGATGTGAGTACAAAGTTTGAAACATTAAAGAAGGCCGAAAACAATGTTCAGAGTTGCATTACGATCGCGTTGTGTCAAGGGGTGGCAGAACAACTGCTTTTGAGAGGGTGCTGTAAGCAGCTGAAGGAAGCAGTTGCTGCCACTTTCCTAGTGCATTAGAGCGCGCGCGCACTGCAGTCTGATCGAATTTAGGGGTGGAAAGAGCGCCTTCGTTATGGCGGTCCCTAAGAGATGTTCCAGGCGAAGCGCGCATGTTTATCAAGATTTTCGTGAGTACCAAAAAACGCAACTTCAGCCTAAGAGAGAACAAATGCTTTCACTCCATCCTGTGGCATCTACAGGACACTTCCATTAATCACGCTTTTGGAAGAGAAAGAACCTCATTTCGAATTTATATCGGCCGAATGGGGCTATAAGCCGCAAGGCGTGAAAAGCAATTGCAAGGGAGTCGCCTCTACCTTATCTCGCCAGCGAAATGACAGACGAGAATAGCGGAAGAACGGGTTTTCGTGCTTATGCTTAGCTCCGTTCTGCGTACGCATGCGGACACTGTTGCGAGGCCGGTGAAAGAAGATGCCCAGCTGAAGGATCGTCGGAAGCCAGCCATTTTATGGCCTCGTCCGCGCGTCCGCACCGGCAGCGTCATTTTTCACCGTTAGCCCAAGTTTCCAGAATATAAAGACGCCATTTTCTTTCTCCGATGTTTGAAGAATACGTTGACAGAGGCTAGCCAATTTCAGGCGTGATGCACCAGACACCATATATCACTTCTTGAGGGAGCGTGCGCCGTACTCGCGGATATAGCTAGGAGCAGCTGGGGTCCATTGTTTCTTGAAATCTAGATGGAAGACTGGCTTGCCCTGCGTCGTGTAAAGCAGTACGGGCATTCTTTACTTTTGGTTCACATTGCTTGCGCAAGTTGCTCGTTACACTTACTCTCGCCTCCGCCGCTCGTATTATGGCGTCCTTTGTCGTCTGAAGTGCTCGCATCCTACGGAAAGTACCACTGCTTCGACGATTACATGCGAAATTTCGGAATTGTTCTATTAAAAAAAATTTTTCGACTTCCTCTTTCTCTTCTCTCCCATGGTGCACGTCGGCAAATTGGGCGAGCACTTTCACTTTCATATTGCTACTGAACTCGGGGAGGTGCTGCATACTTGTCATTCCTCCAAGTGTTCCTGCTTTTCACTCTCGTATATTAGTATCGATGTTTAGTCCTCTGGCGCATGCAACCCTCATAAAGTATGTAAATGTGAACAATTTCCTGTTTCAAGGAATGTTTCACCATAGCGCCACTTTGACTACAAGCGTATATTTAGGCAAATCAGAACTTCAAGCCACGTAAGAAAAAATATGAGTGTCCAGTCAGGGCCGTTTCTTTTTTGTCATGGCAATGCTTCTTTATTCTTTTTAAAATCAACACACTGTTCAAATGATTATACTAGCCCATATGTATGCAACCCATTCCTGACGCCCTCACCGCTGTCACCATGACAGGAGGCGTCTGCTTTTTTTTTCTTGTTTGCTGTCGTCACAGTATCAAAACTCAATAAAAAAGCTTCGTCATAAGCGCTAGTTCTCCTTTTCACTTGACAGAGTAGCTTTAGCTCGAATGTACAAATCTGATTGCGGCCGCAGCAATTTTATTCTTAGCGGCTTGTGCTTTTCTTCGTAAGCGCGCAAGGGGTTTCCAGAAGTATTGTAATTTTATCGGATCACGTTGCTCGTACACTTTTGCAACGCGTCACAAATCTTTGGCGCTCTTGTCAAAAGTAGTCTTCCTTGTATTTGTATGAGAGAGCTTGCAGAATGACAGGACACATCACAAGCACGGTCACTTCGGCTAGAGGAGACCAACCTTGACACAACCGCAGAAAGCAGTCGACTGACGACATTTTAATAACTCACTTATTTGCAGCTATTTTATTCACTCATTCATTCATTCATTCATTCATTCATTCATTCATTCATTCACTTACTGACTACTAGTCATCTTTCCTCTTACATTCGCTAATTTCTTTTCATTTCGCCATTATCATAAAAGGAAGCTTCAGGTTGGGTATTTATATCTAGGTACATTGGCAAAAAGAAATCGCTTTCCTCAACAGCCACTGCGCCACACTTCATGATGTTAACTGCATTTAAAGGAAACAGGTAAATTCTAGTGACTGTTTAAAGCAGATTGTTCTTATTTAGGCCTTCAATGTTTTTATAAAAATTGTTGAAAAATGTAAAATTAATACGAAAAATGCAAGATACCGGTTAAGTAAGTAAGCAATCAAAAATCGTATTACCAATCTGTAAATTGCACCTAATAGTACATAAACAGCGGACAACGTTGATGTATCATACATGGCTCTTAACTACACCACTCATATGTCAGTAGGAGTTTCGCGAATTCCGTGTAAACATTTTAACAAATTCACATAACATATAAATAATATATAAAATTTGTCCGCATTGATTATTGTAACGGGTGCAGAATTACGGTTTTCTAACCTTGGTGCTTTTATTTTTCTTCAATCTTGCCAATTTTCGGCCACCAACGTATAAAAATTCAAGCTTTAAATTGAAAGTTTACGTCCAACAGTCACTAGAAATAACCTTTTCTCAGATGCCACACATTTAGTTAAATATGGCCAAGGAGGTATCTCAGAAAAGTATTTCTGTGTTTGACATGTATTTGACTAGGCGGCATCGGAGTTAGGCCCGAGCTAAAGCTTCCTCTTAAGAGGCAGCTTTACTTGGAGGCTCACTCTGAATTCTCTATTCAGATACATGTGAAGCGCAAAAAAATGCTTTCATTAGAAAGCGCGAAAGCGATTTCAATGAAATTTGTTTCATATCATAGAGAAAGCTGTTACCCATTGTGGGAAGCATAACTTTCATTTCGCGCAAGTTTTTCACAGAAGTTGCTGTAAAGTGGAAAGTTAACCTTAAAGCATTGAATCGCAAAGCTTACAAATCTGTAACTCTGCACAAAAAAATAAGGTATCGCAGTTGTCAATAAGCTACGCCTCTTGTATCATCCTAAGTGAAAAAAATGCACTGTATCAGTTTACAGCTTACGTGAAGTTGTTGCAATTTCTACGAATGTTTTTGACGATTCACAAGAGTCACTAAAGCCCTTTAGAGCACTGTGGTATTGAGCTTTTTTCCTATCTTTGTGTGTTTCAAACTCCCAACTTCAGCAGTTTCTACTCAGGTTCTACTTCAGGTTCTACTCACAAATTAGGGGTATACTTAAGTATACATCAGTTCTTTTCCGGTTTAATGTGCGAAATGATCGGGCCTACAGAATTAGGATGTCACTTTCTATTTATGTGTTGCGATGTAAGATTGGTGCTCAAGTCGTTTGTATATGTTGCGATTTCTTACTCTCCGATAATATTTATTGATAAAGTAAATAAAAATGATCTAATTATTGCAGTCGTTACATTTCACCTTTTCATCAGATGCAATAAAGGACCTCAGATTTGTTGCAGTAGCTGCCAAGCTAAGTGTTTTCTCCGTTGCCACGTATTTAGATAGGAGTTCCTGAATTAAAGGTTTCTCATAACGCCCGAGTTTAAGACCACGCATTCATAACTTAATATCTCGCGGTAATTCCTATCAAAGCTGGAGTTTTCAAGTGCTCATGAATGCTTTACTGCAGTCTTTTTCTTTTTCCGTTATTTATCTTGGCACAGCAAGCTACTAGAGAGTTGTGATTAGACGGCGCAGGCAGCTTGCGTACGCAAGAACCCCAACGCTGCTTAGGCCTTGCTCGTGGTTAACGTAGGCAAGCGGAAAGCGTGCCGCTTGCGTCCGCTGATGTAAAACCCGCTTAAGAGCTCAGGTATAATTGCATTTCGCCTCTTTCCCCGTCTGCCGAAGCTTAAGTTGCTCTTGCCAGAGCCTACTGAACGCTTCCACAGAAATGTTTGCATACTTAATTAATGTCTTTGAAGACTCCAGCTTCGGTTATTGATTGCATTTGCAAAATCTTGTCCTCCCTTACCACTACGCTTTTGCCTGACGCTATCTTTTATGGGCTCAAACTAGCAGGTTCAAAAGAGGTCCAAAAGATCTTTTTCTTTCTTGCTGGTTCGAAAACGTCCGACAAATAAGTTACTTACAGTGATCTTCTTATCTATGATACTCAAAGGAACCGCTTTATTTATTCTCAGATAACCGGCTACGATGAAGCTCTTGAAGAAAAAATTAATGGGAAGATCCTCTGCCACAACGACATCGCTCCCTTACACCAAGCCTTTGAAGATCACTCATGTTTAATAATAAAGAAGAAATTAACCCACGCGAAGACTGAAACACGAAAAAGCTTTCTTTTTTTTAAATGCACGCGATAAAATTAATAGGGCCTCAACTAATATTTTGGATAAACTAAGCATAACCACGTTTTCTAGTTTTCTTTTATTTTTCCTTGTGTTTATTTTTCTGATTATATAACCTTATTTCGATCACAATTTCACAATATTTCCTTCTCTGCAACACCATGACTCTAATCTCGTCACAGTTCTTTAATTACTTCACATTAGTTCAGCTTGCATTTTCTTGTTTGTCTTCCTAGTCCTTTAGCTGAGGTCTTGTGAGCGAACTTAAAGTGATAAATGTTTCCCATTTTTCTGTATTGTTTCTCTATATTGTGTTGCTTTATTTAAATGAGACAACAAAACTTCATCTTTGCCCCAGCTTTCATTAGGCAGAATTGCGCATGGAAAAACAAAATTTGTAACAAAGTCAAATATTTTGTAACAAAGCTAAGATGTGCGGTCAGCTGTATTGCGATTATTTCGCTTCACTTTTCGAAATCACCTGGGGACACCTCCGTGTTTTCATTGTTATAAGCTACCATCTCTGTCATCTGGCCATCGCGGAAAGGGAAAGCGCACGAACCGCAAAACAGACTAAAGCCATATAAAGGCACGTAGCCGCCATTTTGGTCTATGGCGTTAGTGCCAAGATTGTCTGCCGCGCATTTACTTTTCCAAGCCGGCTACAACAGTACGGTATCGACCTACTCTAATACTAAATCTCTACAAAGCGTGCGTCTTGGAACGTGCTAAAATAATCTGCCGATGCACTATGAATGCATGGCGCTATACGCCTACCTGCATGTATCGCTGAATCTGTGCGTGACGCTAAGGGCCAGCAAACTCATAAATACAATAATGTCACATTCAGCGGTTCTTCTATACCAGGCGTGATGTTGTTAATTTGGCTGCCTTCTTTTTTGCTGGTGTTTTCGTTTTTTGTCCTTTTGCATTAAAGCACCCCCGTATGACGCACCCTGAAGTAGCGGATGAAAAACGGACCACATCACTCAGAGGTGAGAACTGTAACCAACGCAAAAAAAGAAAGAACACCGCCTAAATCAGGACGAGCTCGCTGAAAAAAACGCATGAAAGAACAAGTTGCTGTAGGAGCAGAAGCGGGTGAGGCACTTAGTGCCTCTGTGATAGAAACGAATCTCGGTCCCAAAGCGTGACATATCAACCAAGGCTGTAAAAAAATTCAAACAAGACGAGGGCTGGCTGGCGGAGCAAAGTGGACAAGCGACAAATCTTGTTTCCTGGACTTTGCCTTGAGCTTGCGAGCGGTTCAATTGCATTGATCGCAACGGCAAGTGGCTATGTTCGCTTCCTTGGATCTTTCCTCGTCTCGACTCATTTCCACTGCTTGCAAGAACGGCGATAAAATAGAAGGAATGTGGTAGGTCATTCGAGTCCGGCTTACTACAGATCCGTAGACGTGGACTCAAATTATTTTTGCGCACACCTCTGCAGTGAGCATTTCTCCCGAAGTTGACTTAGGTGCCACGTGCTATATGCTGCGAGGTAAATCAATTGAATATAAAAAGAATTGCATTTCGCTGTGCTAATCTAGGCGCTGGTAGATTATGTGCGCAAAGGTGCGCTGCCGAGAAATGTGTGGTTTTTCGGAGGACTGAGAACACATCGGACGTGCTCCCTAGTGATTACACACTTGAACAGATGATTTTTTTACTTACAATTTTGTGCTTATCCTTCGATGCGTTAGCACGAAATTATAGTGGGGCTCGTACTGACATCGCCTCAAGAGAGAGAGAGAGAGAGAGAAAAGAAAAGGATAGGAAAGGTAGGGAGGTCAACCACAAGAGCATCCGGTTTGCTGCCCTACTCGGGGGGCGGGGGAAAGGGGAAAAAGAAAGATATCGCTTCAAAGCTGCCTTTAAACAACGTGTGTCAACCATTTATTGCGACGAGTGCCTTTGTTCAATTTATGTGCGGCATAATTGTTTCACCGGTGACGAGATCTTCATACAAGCAATAGCTTTTTTTTTTTGCCTTTGGAACAATGGCTGGCCTACGAAAGAGAGAGGGAGAGGGAGAGAAAACAAAAACAAAGGAAAGTAGGCAACGCTAGGAGGCTACGTATAAAAAGTCATATTTGCTGCCCTGCACGGGGGAAAGCTAAAACGATATTTAGACTGATAGGATGAGAGAAAGAAGAGAATGGAAACAGGAATCGGCGCAAAAAAAAAACAGAAAATTATACAGCACGCGTCATTACACAGTTTGTCTCACAGACCCGCAGAACGCAGCAAGTGAACCGGCGCCCTGGCTGCATTTTAGCGGTCAGCGACCGATGTGATCCATTGTGACCTGTGTCCTAGCCACTCTAGCTGGGACAGTGGCTAGCTGCCCAGTGTTTCTGATGCAGTAAAGAAGACCTGCCTCTGTGTGCTATCACGTGTGCAGATGCACACAAGACGTTGTGTATTTGCTTCACAGCCGCAAGTCCCACAGGTAGTGCTGTCGGCCTGGCAAATCATGAACGAGTGTTACTTGATACACGCAACACTAAGCTACAGCGGGTACAACAAAGTATGCTCATATATTGGTGGCCCAGATGCTATAGGTAGAACTTAAAGTCAAGAGTCAGATAATGTGGGCGATTGTTCGGGGAACTAATTGAACATGTAGCCCCAAGATGGCGATACTCGCGCTCCTGCTCGGGGCACATGTTTTCTAACGTCATAACTAACCTCACAATAATCTTATGTGGGCTGCCCAATCTTGCGTCGGTTTCAATGCGACGTTGCTTTGATCAATAAAAATACTCGCGACCCACCCTTTGAAACGGATTAATAAAATTTGCAATATTTCTTATGATGGATGTAAAATGCACGATCACATGTTTTATGTGTTACGATAATTATTACGACGGTTATTGTATCCTAAGCCATATCCTTCGTGCCTACTGGTAATCAGGAATCCTTATGGCAGACACACGAAGTGGAAAGCTCAGTGCCAACCACAATGACGAATGACACGACCACACAGTATGTCTGATTGTTACCACTGCACCTCAGTAAAAACTCCGTAGCTATCTCCGTTATCACTTGTAGAACGGCTGGAACCTCGTTCCTACGGCTATTCATAAAACCATGCTCAATCGGAAGGTGGCTCTTGTGGGTGGGTCGCCGTCGCTTTATTATATTAAAAGCTTCATAACCCTTGTGTCACCTTGGTATATTCATTCTTGGGGATTGGCCAAGAATGGTGGCATAACAATGTAACATACGAAGTGCCGAAGCTTTCTGTTTGGGCACATACCCATTGCCAAAATACTGAGTGATCCTAGTTGTCTACTAGTCCAGACAGAAACTAACAGCGAGTTGTCACTTCGGGCACATATCCATTGGGACATGACTGCTCGACATGACAGCAGCCACCATGTAGCTAGTGAACCAAGCTAGCACACAACGTGGGTCACGTTAGAGGTTAGACAGATACGGAAAACTGGGTGATGTCACTAAAGATGGCTCATCGCGTAAAGAATGCTTTCGTGCTGTTATACGGAAGAAATGGCGAGTGACAGAAGGCGCATAGAAATAAAAAATCAACCGCTTCTTTTACATTAATAGAAATAGCACTCAACTTGCCATTTAAACACGCAAGTAATATAAATAAAAGATACCAAACATGACAAATAAAAGACACGTGCGCTGCTTTTACCTGTAAGAAAATAGCGGATGTCTGCAAGGACAGCTTCTTTGTACGTTGTCGCACTTTTCATGACTTCACGATTTATTCGACTCCCGTCTGTGTGAAACTAGTGTCGGCTGCACCGCTTTGCCTTCACGGCTCAAGTTAAGGCTGCAGCAAACCAATGGCGCGTATTTTACTTTCCACATTCGTCAGTGCCCATTTCGAGATATGAGCATCAGTCGAGGTGCTCCTTCTGAAGCGAAAGAGTTTTGCGAACACTCTACGTTCATCTCGTCAGTAGGTTAAGCCTGAGGCCGCCACTTTAGAATTTCTTGCCATTTCGCAGATGTAGTATAGGGAACTCAGTAGTCCTTGGTCTTCGTTCTCCTTTACGTTTATTTTTGTTGTGTTTATTTCCTCGCAAATACCTAACGTTAGATGTCACTTTGCCATAGCAGATACACTTTTTGAAAGGCCATCCCGCTTCTGTTGTCAATAGGTATTATCGGAGTCGAAACGTGCTACAATAATATTGTGTTGGAATTCGTTGGGTACTTCACGCAAATTTCGTAACTAATCTCCCGCCTACCTGGGTCACTGGGTAGTGCAAGGTCGAATAGTGAGCGCATCGGGCTGCTTTGCGGAGGTAGCAGGATTCCAAACTCTTCATCACATTGAATTGTGTCACTGAGTAGGCCAATGTGTACATTTGCGGGCTTCGCCACAAACGATTCAACGAACGTCTCCCCAACTTCCACTAAAAGCTCACTCACACGAGGCCAACATGACACAGATTTTGGCCTGCCGACAGTCGGCGACAGTGTTTTCTCCTTCGTGTCGGCGCCTTTGTCACACTGCACCGACGCCGACAATCTGCCGACGGTCGGTGGAGAGCTCGGCGTCGGCGCAGTGCGACAGAGGCGCCGACACGAATGACAAAACGCTGTCTCCGACAGTCGGCAGACCGAAGACGGTGTCGTGTTGGCCTAGTGTGAGTGAGCCTTGAGTATCTACCACTGAGCGTGCGACAAACGAGGGAAACGGGGCTCTTCCATTGCCCAGGGGTCGCTGCGATAATTGTGCTAAAGTGCCCTCTGTCCTCAACTGGGTAGTACCAAGCTCGGTCGTCTGCTTCGGAAAGCACGTTTACAATATGGACCCGCCACTTTCGGCTTTGTTGTACCACGGCTTGCAGCGAATATCGGGCGCCGAAGATTTTTTTCAGGGGTGGTGGCACGCTGCGTAAAGGTAATAACTTATGCAACGCCGAATACGTGTACGCCGTTCAAGAGATAAGCGGCGAAGTTTTAGCCGGTGTCAATCGCAAGCGAAGCGAGTCGCGTACGAAGTTGAGCTTCAGGCAAGTGTTGCACGCTGCTAGATTCAGGTGCACAAACGCGAGGAAATGCTTGTTATAAATGAATTCACAGCAGCGATAAGCTGACATCATGTGTACGGAACTGCTCGAGCGCACGACGGTACGCACCCGCGACGGCAGCGGTCTTTGGACATGCCGCGAAACGCGGGCCTCCTGCAATCTTTGTTGACTGCATGTCACTAGACAAGTAGTTATGCCTGCTGCGCTTTAGTAGCGGCCACCTGTCCCTTTAGCAACTGATAAATAACTGATGCAATGCTATGAGCTCGCAGTAACGTACGTGCGAATCGCGCGAGCTCGTGCGCTTCTCGCTTGATGTAGCTTTTAATGACACCGCTCGAACATCAGTGTGCTGCAATCAGCACTACCTTGTTGCGCTGCCTCAACGTGCTGGCTTGAGGTCAAGGATAAGCACATTTAACTCTCTAACCTGTGCTGCTCGTAGTGGGGTAGTGAATTGTCACCGAATCAGCCCGACCATTTGTGCTCATTTGCACGCACGACTTCACCACTTCGCACGGGTCGAATTGTTAATTGTCGCTGTGGCCGGGCCTCGAATCGTGAATCACCAGCCATGCCTGCTGCTATGTCGGTCTGCTGTCGGGACTGTAGGTGCAAAAGACCGAATTTTAGAACGCAGATAATGAAGCAAGCTTCAAGACAGGCGAAGCAGTCAGCATGGCGCGAAGTTTCGCTTACCCAGGACGACGAACTGCAGCTATCCAGCGCGCCTGTCGCTCCGCTTCGTGAGGCCTTGAAGGAAAACGGTACAGTCTGATGTTGGTAATCAGGCCTTCTTGTTCATAGCAGCCCACGACGCAGAAGTAACGACGGTGACGCTTTTTCGAGGCTGAGCTAGGTCTTTGCGGATCGGCGTCGCCGATTCCTTCTGCTTCCAGCATTACATCTCACGGAGAGTCCGTTTTCGTCAAGCTATAGGCTGCGACGAGCTCGCAGCGTGGTCGGCGTGGTCTGTGAGAAGTGACGAGCCTTTTCACACTCGCAACAGGGCAGAAAAAAGGGCGAATCGATGCAAAACTCAGGCTAGAAACGTACTTCGCCACAGCCAGGGCTCAATACAACCCAAGCTGGTACTACCCAAATAACGTTACGCGTGCCACCACCAGGCACCGCTGCTATACCTCAAACTCCAGCGCAAGACGCCCATCTATCCTCAGCGTTCGCAGGCACTGGCACCCCACGCTTCTCGTTTAGGAGGCCACGTGGGGACTTCTCGAAATTGCTACTAGATGGCGCAGGGTGCCTAGAAAGAAGGGTGAAAAAGGAGCCCAGTTGCTGCATGACGCGTTTCCCAGCGGTCCGAACTCCTATTCATTCCGCATCGGTATGGCCGACAGCCCTACTTGTGACACCTGCGGCTGCGAGGAGACGATTGAGCACCTCCTTTGTGACTGTCCCCGTTACAAAGTACCAAGAAAAGTGCTCGTGACCGCGCTTGAAAGACTGGACAATCGCCCCTTTACAGAGGAAAAAGCTCTAGGACACTGGTCCAGATGGGCTACAGCACTCATGGCCTTAAGGGCTTTGCTGAAGTTTTTAAGGACATGCGAATTGTGCGACCGCCTTTGAATGTTGTAGCGCGTAGTATCGCGTTGCTATATGGGTTTTCTGGTTTGCATTTTTTCCCTCTTCTTCTTCTTTTTTCTCCTTTTATTTTCTTTACCCCTTTCCCCAGCACAGGGTAGCCAGCCGGTACTTACACTGGCTAACCTCCCTGTCTTTCCTCCCCTTTGTCTCCTCCTCCTTCTCCTCCCAACGGTCGCACGCACCAGCGCACCATGCGTTTTGGAGGCCGCGTGCAGGCTTCGCGGTGGCGGTGCTATGTACAGCAACGAGTGTTAGGGAAGCGCGAAGGAGAAGTCCCACGGCAGTACATGCCTCATACATAACTCGTTTCGACGGTGGCAATACCTTGTGTCGCTATATTGATCCAACGCTAACGTAGTGCCGTCGACAGTCACCGTGAGGTGGCTTCTGCCGCAATTGCTTCTCTTTTAGTAGAGGAAGGTTATTTGTTATTTGTACGTATACATAGAGGGACAGCAACCAAATAAGGAAGAAAAACCATCTTAAGCCCTAAGGTTTAATTATTTGCGAAAGATATACTCGATTCTTGTTGGTAAATTGTTGATGCGACATTACAGTGCCTAAGAGACCTAGATGGGCTAGTTGGTTGCTGTCTTGTGAAACATGGTTATAATGGCCCGTTTTGTGGACAGGACACAGAAAGAATGCACACAGGACAGTCGCCTACTTCAACTGAACTCTACTGCGGAAAAATTACACGAGAAGCAGTTGCTGCTCAGAAACATTCGAAACAACATTGCCACAGCGCAGTTAACACAAAAGCATGATTTGGGGGTTCCACCCTCTACGTCGTATGTAGGTACGCCCGTCTTTCCATACGTGCGCCGATACCGAAGATAGTGCTATGCCGGGTCGACCCGCGGCGGAGGTGAAGCAGGCCTTAAGCATTACACATACGTGAGCCAATCCCGAAGATAGTGCAATGCCTGGCCAACCCGCGGCGTAGGTGCAGTTCCTCATTGGGGGGCCCACATACACAGCTTCGCTGGTCATCCTTCTTCACAGAGTGGAAAGGCACTGAGCTTTTTACTCCAGAACAGTGCTGATTAAGGATAATTCGTCCTTGAGAAAGAAAGCAAGAACCATACTTCCTCAAAAAATGCACCAACACAGAATGAATTGCCCTTTGTCAACTTCCCTCTTTTCTTCCTCGTTTTTTTTTGTTCTTGTCGTCGTTTACTAACAGGTTTTGGGATGGTTTTCATGTTCCACGTCTTTCATACGGGTTACCATTCCTGAGTTACTTTTTCTGTGCTTATAAGAAAAGTGATGCCTTCAGATTGTTCAGTGCGCATATTTATATATATATATATATATATATATATATCCCATTATCATTGAATCTATCGTCTAAAGGGAAACAATTCGCTATAGCTGATGACACTAGTTGGAGCTGCATTGTTGTGTGCAATGGTATTTTGAGCAGGTTAGAGTTAGAAAATGGTAAACCGTGCTTCTTTCTTCTCTTTGTTGTTTTGATCTAGAAGGAGCACAGAAATATGTTATTTTCACCAAAAATCCGGTGGGCGCTGCGTGAACCATCGTACACGCCAAAAGAAAGGATGAATATTCGAACTATACGAAAAACGTAATGAGCCTTTAGATGGGTGGTCTATATCTTAACTATTTTCATATGCGGCCTAAGCTACAAATAAGTGAATATGTGTTATTTGTGGTAGTGAAAATATTTCACAAGAAGGCACCTGAAGGCATAATTTTATGGCGTAATAAGTATGACATGGTAGTGCCTTTTTATGTTCTTCCCCCTTTATATTGACAAAAAATAATATAAATAAGAAAAATTTTGAATTAGTTTATTGCTCACCTCGTACACTTTAAAATCACATAGTCGAATGTGTTTTCATGCCTGCCGTATGCTTAAGACGTGAGCTCACGTTTAATTGTTAACCAAAAACAAGGAAAACACGCGAGAAATTCAAAATCTTCAGCTTATCTCTTGCTGCATGTTTCGAAGATATCGAGAAAGAAAATGGGCTCGAACTAAGATTTCATTAGGTATCACTATTTAGTGCCGAACGTAATCTCGCGTATTCTCCATCCGGTGCACTTAAGATACGCCAGACAAGGGCAGTACAACATGGAGCGTCGAGAAGTAGACCCTGGATCAACGACGAAAACCGCTCGCTCGTACTGTTCCTTCACTGCGACAATGGAATCCTGTTTTACGAGGAGTGAGCAGTGCTTTCTTGCAGTAATAGCGCTAAGGGGAGCAGCCCAGCTACCCGGGCTGTCAGCCCACAGTTAGCGAGATTCTTTAGGGAAGCTCGACTTGGTTTCATGTTTGCAGACGCGAGCAATACCTTCTTCGTCCTTGTCTGTCTTCCTTGTGTCCGTGGTTTTATTTGCGCTAAGCTACTACTTCAAACAATACCATCAGATACACGCTTTGGAACGATCTCCATGGCACTCGGGATATTTGGACACAGTCTGGCGAGTTAGTGACTGCAGTTTGCCTAGTTAGGAGTGCGAAGCCTGCCGCTTATACGCACCCCCATCGGTTATTCGAAGTTCGCGCAAATATATCGATTGCACAGTTTTTTTATTTTTCGGCTGTCTAGTGTAACGTGATCACACAAAGTCTATATCGGCTGTTTTTCTCTTCTGCCAGGGATCAGAGGCGCCTAGCCGAAAGGTGGGAAACCCGCAAGGCATTTTGAGTGTGGAAATTAGTATTGTAGTGGTATTTCTTGTTGATGCCAGCACTGATGCCAGCATTGATGCTCGGCAATGCACATCGTATACCGAGCCCATACGTTGCACATTAAGTAGACGTACAGGGTACTGGACGTTTATACTAGAGGAACAAGAGAAACAGCCAGAGGAAGTTTCCGGAGGAACAGCCAGCGGACTATGGAGGCAGCGTACTCTGGGCGAACCGAATGTGCCGTCTGCTGCAACAGTGTGAATGCCGGATGCGTGGCCCCCACGTCGAGAATAACTTCAGCCCTTACGCACTAGCGCGAGTGCGTTCTCATCAGCGCGCTTACGCGAGAGCAGCGGCTACGTCCCGTAAAGAGTTGATGCCCTAATCGTCCGTCGCATCGGCAACGCAGCAGCCCGACCGTTCATTCTCGCTCGCTGAACATTCCCGCACAGTCGCATCTCTCATTTCGCCCGACGCGCACTCTGGCCGTAACCACCACGCACGAGTGAGGCGAACGAACGTAATCACAAAGCCTATATTTATTACCAGTCTGAATGACCCGAAACTCAGTAGCAGCTTGGCGCGTACGACCATAAGCGAGCGAGATTAGACGGCACACTCAACGCACGCGTGGTGAAGTTGGAGGATGAGCGCGTTCTCGGACGCCCACTCGGAGATGGAGGACACAGCAATGGTGTCAGCCCATCTTCGTCGTGCTGAAATCCAAGTGAAAGGAGGCGAAGCGTAAAAATAATGGTTGGCTTCGTGGAGCTCTTCGTAATTGAATTGCTGGGTTCTCCCGCTAGGTGGGTGTAGGTTGATATATATACTTCGCGAGTCAGTGGGCAAGCCAATGTCACCGTAAGCTGTCTAACGGGTTTGTGGGGACAGTTATCCCAATTCTTGTCGCGCTGCGTTTTTCGGAATCGTGATGTCTGTTCCCGTAACGGACAGCGAATCTCCTCGAAAATTTTATTCCTGCTTCCAAAAACGACGCATGAAACGCTTCAAATGCTTCGAGCGACAATTATCGAGGATGCTCTAAGCGGTACACGAGTTCTCGAGGGGTTCGGGCTGGTACAAAATGACAACTAAGTGTTAGAGAGCATTCCTAGTTCGGCCGACCTTGAACCAGACCTACCTATCAGATTATCGAAAATATTCGGCATAAAGTCAAAAGCAATCATGGCTACACAGTAGAAAAGACTTCTGAAGCAGCTGGTTTGAGTTACAGCTCTTATCAGTGGATTTTGAGAATTATAAGCCTACTTCAAAACTTCGTCACTACCGCGTTGTCACCTATTGCTGTCGTTTTCTTTCATTGCTATTATTCATTGTTTTCGTTTTTCTATTCTTGTTACTTGATGTTTAAGTGTTTATTTTTGTTTTTTTGTTACTTTTGTGCTCATTTACCTGTTGTTGCTGTATTTTCTTTGCGGTATAACTGTTCTTTACTTTTCCTTGTATTTATTTTATATGTACTGATATACTAAAGCCCCTCCCCTCTGTAATGCTTCGTGTAAGCCCTGAGGGTAATAAATAAATAAATAAATAAATAAATAAATAAATAAATAAATAAATAAATAATACTCGTTATCGCGACGTTTGTTCCCTGCCCGCTTACAGCAGGCAAAAAAGAAAGAAGAAGAACCGGGGACACTTGTTTAGTTTTTGCCAGGATTTAAAAAAAGCACATAGGAAACGACCCTGAGGTTCTTTCGAAGATCCTCACGGGTGTCGAAAGCTGGTGTTATCGATAAGTTCTTGAAACAAAGCAAGTTTCGAGCTAATTGAAGATTTTTTCTTCAACAAGAGCAAGAAAATAAATAACTTCAAGAATCACGCTCACGTGAAGACAATAATTATTCCCCTTTCTTTATTTTTCTCTCTCTCTCTTTCTTTTGTGTTTATTGAAGTGTGCACCGGAAATTTGATTCTTCATTAGAGACTGTCAGCCAGTAGTTTTACTTGCGGGTATTGAGGGAAATGTGCGAGAAAAAGAACCCCAAAATTGTGGAATGCAGGTAATTGGCATCTGCATCACCACAAGAGCTCGCATTGCTTTGGCAAAGACGCAGTATTTAAGCTCTCAGGGATCGGCTTGGCCTCTCCTCTGTACCCTAATCATCGTACCAAGCTCCCCATTCTTATTTTCATTTAAGAAAAGTGATTAAGAGAACAAATTTACCACCCAGGACGAGGTTAAGACAACTTCGCTGGGACCACTAACAGCATTAAACTTCGGGAGCTCTCCAGATGCTTCGAACAGTGGGAGAAGTTTGACCAGGGTATAGATTCCGATGGAAATTATTTCCAAGTGCATTTTGTCCTAAATAAACATTATTTTTATTCCATTTATTTATTTGTTTATTTACTTACTTTGTAGAGGTCAGAGACAGTCCGGCTTTCTCGACCTTCCCTCGTATGCTGCTCAGGCTATAGTGAGCCCTTTCGCAACGCTCAAAGTTTTCCCTGTAGTTACCAGCCGCCTAAGCTCTATGGCTGTGGCACCCCGTTGCTGAGTTCGAGGTCACAGCTTCAAATACCGGCAGCTGTGGCCGGATCTTATTTAGGGGTGAAGTGCAAAGCCGCCCCTATACTTAGATTCAGCTGCACATCAAAGAACCGCAGGTGGTCAACATTAACCTGGAACCATCCACAGTGCGGCGTATACAAGTCTACTATACGCCAGAGCGGCTTTGAGTCATTAGGCCCCATGAATCAATCAATCGTTCACGGGAGCTCCAGTTGCGGCTGAGTTGGTTGGCTCTGTGAGACTGCTGGTAGGAGGACGCGGGTTGAAAACTCGCTGCGCGTTTAACTTGACTCGCTCAGTTCTATTTGCCGTTACACAGCGAGGCGCTTAATACTGTCTCCTCGCTGAGAAAGCATGAGGGTTGAGTACTTTTGAGGCTCACTGTTTGCCTAATTCACGCAGCTCTAGCCTAGCGCCTCTGAGGTGTGTTTGTTACACGTAATTGCTTGTAGGGACAATTTCAGTTCCATCGCTAGTAAGAAGTTCTACTTTAATGCTTGTAAAATAATTTGACCGGTCATAAACAGTTAGGGTATCGGCCCAGATGTCTACACGCATATTTCGTAATTATGTAGTAAAGTATTGATTGATTGATTGATTGATTGATTGATTGATTGATTGATTGATTGATTGATTGATTGATTGATTGCAAAAGGTTTGCTTGCACAAGTAGCTAAGAGAGAAGAAAGCAAGAAATGTGACGCAGGATTTTGATTCGGCTGGTTGATTCATAGTTAACTGGTGTTTTGCGGGTGTTTCGGCGAGACAGGTTGCGAGTAGAAACACAGTGTGACCCCCTGTGCACATGTCAATGTGGGGTTGCTGGAATAAGACTTCAGTTTCAAGACAGAATTGGTCGCGAGTGCTGTGTTCTGCGTCGCCGTCATTTTAGCGCTGCGGTCTCTTCATTTAACAAATGTCAAGCTGTCTCGACATCCTGGTTCCAGAGAGACTACAAACCACAAAGCGATACAGTGTGGCCTCTCTTTATGCAGGGTTTACTGATTGTTAAGACTGCATCTCAAAATTTCTGTTTATGTTTCAAAGTTTCTGTTTGGCCACAAACTGGCACAAATAAAACGTGCGCAAGTGACGGTCCACCTTTACGGTATCTTTCGCGCGCTGCACTTCGCGTACCTTCAAGTTACTTATAAAAACTAGAGCATGCCAGTTTCACCCTTCCTTCCCTCGTGGCTTTTAGCGCTTAGAGACACTGTTTCAGGCTGCACCGCCATTGGAATCGGCCAGGTCACAACGAAGCATGTTGGAAGATTTGTTTGGCGGATTAGAAAAAAAACTGTCGTTATGAAATCGCTGTCATACTAACGTCCTCGTCGTTGTTTCACTACTGCCGTGACGCATACGATGGTGTCCCGCGAACGCATTCACCTAGGTGCACACACACGCAGGTACGCAATGGAACTCACATACACATACACACGATTGCTTCATGTACACAAAATTGTTGGTCTGTCTCCATGGTAAGGCTTTGAAGAACCTCAAAATGGGGTTGAATAGCTTCCTGAAAATTTCTTCGCATAACATTGGTTCCAGCAATTCCTGCGATCTGTACAATATTTTATCGTTTCTTGGCTATGTCTCTTTTATTGCGCCACAAGTTAAAAGTTTGGAACTATTGTACATTTGTCCGTGCATCCATCCCATCCGGTATGTCATGTTCATCATGCCTCTGTCGCCGTAAAGCAAACTCCTTATACTGACCGTCGCCATTACCATACGGCGAAGAACAATACTTTTCCCGCAGCCGCTCCCACCACTGGGTGTAGGCCAAACATCTACTGTGCCGCAGTAGAGGTCTCACTGAAAAACCATGCGGGTAGCTACAAACGTATTTCTTTAAGAAAAGTGTACAAATTTGAAGGCAAGCGAGCGAAGCATAGCTACATGCGAGGAAAATAGAAGTTCTGTTGCGATAAGGCGCGCTTTTCCACAGTGCGAGCCCAGAATGCATTCTGCGGTGAAAACTTTCTTCCGGAAAATGATAAAACGGCCACAGTTATCTGTATGTTACCAAAGGAAGGGAAAATGTGCGCACGGGACGACAGAAAGCCAAGCAAGCTGGTTCGGTTCCATGGATATTCTCTATCCATGGCGGGAGAAGAAACCACAGACACAATACGAAGGAGAACAACACGAACGCCGTTGTTCTTATTTGCGAGTTTTCGACGCCTTGCTTTTTAATAATTTACAGTATTCTTCTGCGAACCTGATTGGTAGCACTGAAACGTTCCACTTTCTGCCCTACCTTCCTATGTCGCTTCTTCCAATAAGCTATTTCAAAAAAAAAATGAAACAAAAAGAAACAGGTACACCCCGGCATGTTTCTGACAGTCCTCAAAAAATGCACTTATGACAATGCTCGAGGGAAAACATCCCTTCTCGCATTTACATTGAGGCCACGCAGAAGTAAGAGAGCGGGAAAAAAGCTACGAAAACAATTTATCGAGTAGCAGCGCTGTAAAAAGCTCACGTGGCAATAAAAATGTGCATCTATTGTGAACCCCACAGGACAACAAGAACAAACACCCAACAGAATTCTTGCGAAAACAAAGACAAGCATTCAGCATTCTTCTAAAAAGAAAGCACGCTTAACCATGCTAAAGATAAGAGGTGGGGGTATAGCGGAATACTGACTTCAAAGCACTGCACCCGTTCAAACTGAAAAAAAAAATGAGAACTAAAAAGTTAGACAGTTACCTGCAAGATGTATTCTCTTTCGTCTTCTTTTCCCGTTGTTCCTTTGTTTGTTTTTCTGTGTTTGTTTGTTCACTTGTTTATGTTATTCTGTTTGCCTATTTGTATTTATGCCCGGTGAGTGGTTAGTGCAGTTTACGGCATATCTTCACCAAGAGTGGCCTTATCTCCACTGTCAGCGAAACGGCTGTGGCGGTCGCTGCCGTTTCGTTCGTGTACATTCTACTACGCCTTCCAACACAAGTAGTGCACGCCGACGAAACTTGATATCTGAACACGTTACGCTTAGGCGGAAAACTGATAAGTCGTTTGCGTGGACGACATTGTAGAACATCATATTATATGGGATGATAACTTTTATGTTTTCCGGATTTTTTTCTTATATTGCTCGTTGCCGATAACGTAGTTCCACCCATTGAGAGGGATTATTCAGAGAGCTGGACGTTACTTGCACGAGAAATCTAAACACGCATTAAACTAATTAAATAAAATCACTGCTTAGCTTCATAATAAAACCACTTACGGCGCTTATTACTATTGACGAATAGTTACCGGGGAGTTTGCGTAGAGTATCCCCTTGGAATGAATTTATACGATGATACCAGCTTGTGGATATGTGTAAAAATGCATTATTTCACTTACTTTCCTGAGAAAACGCTCTTTTATGCATTGAATCGCAAAAGTAATTGGAACGCCCATTTATTTCTCCCACACCTTAGGAAACATCTCTAAACTGCTCTCATCCAGGAAACTTAAGTTGATGCGTCATGCAAACGCACCAACTATAATTTTTAATATAGTGAAGTGTCCCCCGATATAAACTTTATTCAGATAATTCGTGAATTTTTATTAATTGGTTGAATATGTGTTTCGCTCTCTTGTTATAGCAAAGTCCGCTTCTTTGCATAATTCAGCTCAAGGACAGGAATTATGCTACCTGCCCCTGGCCATTTAAAAAAATTCCGGTAAACTTAAGAACGCTAATTCTGTATAACAGCCCTCCTAATGTTTTCCTTAACTGCAGCAAACTTTTAAGAATAACATGTGACGAATAGCGACTTTCTTCTTTTTCAGGTGGAACTTTTGAAAAGGCGGAAGTTGGAGAAATTGCAATGTCCAGGAAGATACGTAAGCGGATTCTCCAATTACTCCCTCATAATTCAATCTATCATACATGTCGCAATTATGAGATTGAAACCAAGCAGTATTGAAATCATCTCTACTCAGCAGAAATCCTAAGACTAGCATCACATTCGAAATATTCGTCCCCGAAAATCACAAACAAAAAGTTGTTGGCGTAATTTTTGAGGTCTTCAGGATCCGCCCGAGGAAGAGCTGGGCAAATTGTTTACTGAAACGCCAATGTATATTGTAGCCAATTTTAATGGCCTACCAAGAAGTTAATGTTGTTGGCCGATCTATGAGGGAGAGAGAAAGCTATTTATTGGTAAATCAGTCTTTACAGCCAGCATATTTTTGTCTACATTCTACTCTGCAGAAAATTGGATGAAGGGGAACCAAGGCGCTTGAAGAAGGTGGGCAGAAGAAACAGGGGGGAAAATGCAGGTCGTGTGATGTTATCAGCAGTAGAGTAAGTGCCGTATGCGATGAAGGTAGACAGTAAATGCAAAAGGTAATAAAGGCATAATCATGATGAGATGACGTGCGTGAGTCATCGTTTAGGCAGAAAAGTTTACTACCTCTCTCTCTCTCTCTCTCTCTCTCTCTACATATATATATATTGCCGTGGTAGACATTGCGGTATTCTTGGACTTCTGGGCCGATGTTCAACAAAAACTTGCAATTGCCTGAAGGTGCAGACCATATTATACCTCGCTTAGTGAGTACATATGGCTTCTCTAAAACTGAATTCTCACTTTTAATGAACAACAATTTTATAAGTTTTATGTGATTATGCACTCTGCAGGCTGTCTCATCCGCCTTTTTCATTACGTATTACAGCGCAATGTCCAAGAAGCCACTGAAATGCAATTACATGTCCAGTGTTAGATTCTAAGTGGTGTCGGTATGTTATGTCCTAGACCAAAATGCAATTGCTTGAGTTAGTGCTTTCCGTGCAAACACTTTGCAGTGCTGCTTTCGAGTCTGTGAAGATTGTCCGTTGCTATTGAAGCTGCCGGAGTACATATTTTAGTGTCCGCTTCATCGCGTACAGCTCATAGAAGGTTGATGACGTTATTCGCTCTAAACGCCAAGAAAACATCTTGTCTGTGGAAGGAACGACAATACCGCAGGAATAACTATGTTGCCTAGAGGAGCCGTCGGGAAATGTGTGCTTCGCAGTGGAGTATTTCACGATCATAAATGCCAGCGTTGTTCATAACATGGCTTCTTGAGGCATGTTCTTCCTTGATTTTATTCCGTGGATCTATTCTCGAATGTGTAGCTGACTTCGTCAAGGCCGAGAGAAAACTCTTTCTTAAGTACCAGGAACAGCTGCTGAAAGTACTTCCATGGTGAATGTGAGGTCCATGACGTCCATAGGCGTCCGCGGAGGTTGTCTGCCACAAGACACGCTGCGTGTGCCGCGATGCCCAGATACAGAAATAAGCCTACAGTATTCTTCTGCAGATTTGTTTCACGTTTACTCATTCGTTTAAAGAGACCGCGATGAAAGGGTATAACTGCTGGGCTGGCATACGCAATCGTTAGATGACACACCAGATTCTAGCCCCGGGTTTACGTACATACAACGTAGCCCAGCAATCTCTCCACCGTTGTCGACATAATTTCATGGGATAGCCTCTTATTCCGTGTTGTACTCGTCGCGAAGCAGGCAAATCTTCAAGAACCTTACTGCGCAGTACTTTTCGCTCCATACAACTTGTGTTAGCGCAAAGGTGTTCACACTCTTCATCATTAGCAGCAATATTACCTGGTCGAAATATCGTGCGTGGTGTTTTCTTGAGCGAATGGGCTGTTGTCGGCACTAGTTTGCTATCTCGAGTTGAAGCTGTATTATCTCGGCTAGAGGTATCTCTAAAGGCATCCCCGTCTTGGCACTTTATCTTTACTTTATGTGAAGGCGCTTGTAGACCAGAAGCTGATATCAGAATCAGGTAGTGGTCACTACGCCTGGTCTCCAAGTCAGTGCACAAGCTAAACCTTTGAACACGAGACCTTGACACAAAGGATAGATCAATGCAGCCGGTGAGTCGCCGCCCCTTCAGTTAAGTGATGCTGCCATCGTTTAGCGCTTCAATGAGATGGTCCCAGGAGTAAATTATCCATCCTATTTCATCGCCCACAGCTGCACATACTACCGCAAACTATATTATGGGCGTTAAAATCGACACACATAATGTGCGGACCAGGAGTTGTTGAGAATAGATTTTTCAGTCATGGGACATAAATACTCCTCCTGGCTTCAAGTAGGCAGCCATCAGACCAACGTCTGCTTGTCAGTGATTGTTTTTGCACAGATGTGCTCATATGTGTCATGTGGGGAGACAACAGTCTCGGCTACAGGAACGTCGTTGGGGATGCCAACCAGTAGGCGGGGGATACCACTCATACCATTCAGGATACCATTCATAGCGGAGGTATCAGTTGATATCTTTGTTCTTTGATGGCGTGGACGAAAGTAGGTTGAAAAGACATAGCATCTGGATCAGTAAATTTGCGAAATGAATTATTTCCCAGTGCACCTTATCGTTGGGCGAGTTGGTTAACGTTTGAAGCCATTGTAGTGCAACTAGGACAAGGGCAAACAACAGCAAACGAGGCACCACGGGCGCTGCTATTATTTTCCACGACAAACCAGTAGATGATGCTGGGTAGTAAGCAGGGATAGCAATAATGAAGTAAGCAGCCGTACTCATTTCAAAAATGAAATGAATAAGGTTGTTGACCACCTGGACGACCAGTTAAAGAAGCAATACCATTGCTGATGGCGGCAGAGTGTGGTGATCTTATTTGCGGAATTGCGCGAAAAACTAACCTCGAGCTCAACATACATGCCGTGCTAGCTTATATCAAAAGATGCACCAAGAGAATGAAATTTCATTCAAACGCAATACAACACCGTGAACTATAGCGCTGTGCCCAAAGGCAAAAGAAAATGTAATGAGGCGTTGGGCGATACCTGTCTTCCAAGTTTAGACGGCAAGCAGCAAAGTGTGCAACCTCTCATCGACAAACACATGATCTCCGAAGCAGCACTAAACGCACAGCAGCTCATGTCAGTTTCTTACGGAACGGAGTCGCTTGGAATAAAGCTACGCAGCCGAAATTTGCAACGACAAAATACGACAGCGATATGAATGCGTTCTTTTTATTCTTCCGGGGGGGGGGGGGGGGGGGGGGGGCGTTCACAGCCATAAGCTACGCCGAAACAACAATTTCGATGGCAGTGGGGACGTCTTCCCCTCAAACAGACCCCGCTATATTGCTATGTCTGCAAGTCCAGCACACAAATGAAATGCTAACCTTCGTACCTAACTTTGGACTTTCCTCGCTGCTTGCGAAAAAGGCAGTGAACTGCGGACTGCTTTTCTGTCTTGATATTTACCATTTTCCTAAAATTTTTCCACCCTGCCGATAAATTGGATGAAGGTCGCCGCTTTTCAAGACGCTTCGACTTCTAAGTTGAGGCACTTGAGTCGGCCCGTAACCCGCTACCACATATAGCCTCTATTGGCTTTGCTCGCTCGCAGACTTGCTTTTTGAAGTTTGTGTGCGTATGCATGTGCGTGCGTGCGTTTGCATGGGTCTATGTGTGTTTCCTTCTATGTTCGTTTACTGCGGCGGAGCTGCGTCAAGCCGCGATTCAGTTTTCACATTTGTGCACTTTCTTTCCGAGAGGACAACTTGATATGTTCCACCCGGGTTGGCTACGCCAAGGAAACACACAAAAGCAGCGAGGGCGGCCCCCGACGACGGCCTTGTTTCTTCGACATTGCAAGAAGCGTTCAATGAATCGGTTCGCCTCGGTCGCCATGAAAGAAACATTCATGAAAGCTGATACGTTTCCCATTTCTTTCGAGCTTGGGTAGGTCCCCCTCCTCCTCCCCCCCCCAATGTTAATGTCGCTCTCTTACTTTACCAAAAGTGCTTCTGCTGTGGCTTTATATTGGCCGTTTGTTTTTACTCTCACCAGAGTTTCATTTGGCCGATTATCTATACTTAATTTATGAGAAGGAGTTTAGGAATATTTTGTAATTTTCAGAATTTCCACAAAAAGGCCCTACAGATGCTCGAGCTTTAGTATAGCTTCCCGGAGCAGAAGCTGGTTTGCTGAAATAGGCTGGCAGAGGCTTTCGAACGGCTCAGAATAACTGACGTGTATCCTTTTTTCGCGGAAACAAGAGCTCTGTAAAATGAGGGCCCTATAGATTTTGACATATGTTGAAGAGAAAAAAAAACTGCATTCCTCTAGTAAACATGAGAAAATACGAAAGGTTTCTGCGTTGCAAGACCACTTTTCGTTCTCTAGATTCATCCTATTCGAGAGTGTGTAGCCTGAAATGTGCTTAGAACGACAGAAAGCTGAGCTAGTTGGTAAGTATTCATTATGCAAAATAGAAGTTAGGCGTGCAGACAGGACACAAGAGTAGAGAAGTGGACAGCACGAGTTGTCCACTTCTCTACTCTTGTGTCCTGTCTGCACGCCTCACTGCTATTTTGCCTAAAATGTGGTCACCGAGATAAAGAGGCTGTGGAGAAGACGCGTAAACCCTGAAGTAGTTACCGAGATATCTGCAGGTTTCACGACATTAGGTGTGAATGCTTTTCTGTGCATCGTTCTTTCTGGTATAGTTACCTATGCGCGACAACATTGCGCACATTTGTTGTAATTAGATACCGCGTTCTATACTGCGGACAGCCGCACCTTGAAAGCTTAGCTGTATCTTCATATGCGTTATTTGCCGTGAGATTGTGCTATTTTGTTTCTACATATTATCGCTGTTAGGTAATATGAGCATGATACGAGCTAAAAGCAACTTCAGTTTGAATGTCTTTTCCCATATACCGCTAACGGCTCATGGTCCTCACATTTTCCGCTATTGTGAGCCACCCTGTTAGTCCGTTTGCGGAATCCAGCAAAAAAAAAAACAAGAAATGCGCGTTGCCAAAAGTAATCGGCATGCTATTAACGGCATGTGCTGAAGAACCAGGCTACAATGAGAGCTATAGGCGATAGATAGAGGAGGCGTCGTCTCGTTATGGAAAGGGGGATAGTGAACGACTAGAGAGAGCCATGTGAAGAGAGACGAAGCACTTATCTGCAATGCGTATAGAAAGTGAAAAGGAAAGCACGTGTTTTTGTCAACGGCAGCTGCCTGTCGATTAGTCAAAGGTGTCCTTGACAATGCAGACCTTGCAAGACGCTTTCGCAACCGGGCCCCCTTAGCCATGTACGGGCACTACAGCTAGAGCTACCTCGCGGAGCAGATTGCTACCCTGTATGCTCCCCTTTATTGAGCGTCACAGAGCCGTCTTGATAGGGATAGTGAAAAGTTGTGCAGATCAAACGCAAATGTCGCAATTATTATGAAGTGGAGCTTCAGTCAAGCAACCCGCATTTTAGTACGCATAACTTACGCAAACTGAAGGCGATGCCTTCAGTTTGTTTGCATTAACAAACCGAAGGTTAATGTTAACTATGTTTACGTTAATCCTATTCAGCGCGCAACCTGACGCAATGGTTGTGTTCATCCACGACGAGGTTCACAACTTTATTGTCGTCTGCAATATTTATGTTGTTGCACTACACCGCCCACGAGCTATTCGCAAGTACAAACCCCGAATTAGGGGGATGCCTAGTGGGACGTCGAAGCGGTTTAACGAGGGCGAGGTCGATGTATGATGTTTGTCGAGCGAATAATGGTGATGGCAGGCGTACGCACAGAGAAGTACGCCATAAAGCATTAGGGGATTCTGTACCGATTGCGACGCAGTGGAACGTATACTCTCTCTGTAGGATTGGCCAGGAATAGGCGAATAACCAGTGGCACACACGGACTGGCTAGCACGGACTGAAGAGCGGCATGAATGTGCACGCTGCCACGTGATTAGTGACCCAAGTTCGTCTAAAATAGTTCGCTTCGAACCCTCTTATCTAAGCAAAGCAGCCCGATGCGCTAACCATTCGACCACGGACTAACCTTTGACCCAGGTAGGCGGAAAAACGGTCAGACAAAAATATACCTAGATACGGATATGCATAGACAGACGGCTATCCTCCGAAAGGTGTACCGCACTGTATAGGGCGTAGGCTACAGTGCCGTCCTAATGCGGTGACAAAAACGCTTCTCTTCGCTGTGAGGGACTACGCTCAACTTGAACGTGGGAAAGCGACTTAATATAGGAAGACTTGTAGCTAAAACTGCTGGCATCAGCAATTTATACTACAAATTCGAGCCACAAGAACGCAACTGTGATCGACTAGTTTAGCGACATGTCTCAGTCGTACGTCAATGTGCTTGCCAGCCAGATCGTCTGGAACCAATCCTGTAGAACCCAAGGAACGGAACCCCAATTTACCCGACCACCATTATGCGCACTCATGCCGTGTCTGAATATCAACGACGCAAGAGCTGCTTTGATTTATGCTAGTTGACTCGCATAATTAGAGCTCGCACAGCTTGAAGCTGTAAGCTACAGAACACGAAAAATCGCCGAACTCGTCACCGATCGTGCTGAGCTCGGCTATGGGCACATCCTCTCGGCCTATTTATCCACCTCAGCTAAGCTTGGATGAGCGGGCCTGCTAGAGAGCGCGCGATCGACAGTGGTTTATCTTTACACCACCGACAATGGCCAAAAACCCAGTCGAGAGAAGAACCTTCCAATCAAAGGCACAATGGCAGAACAAGACATGATACGCATACCTCTCCCATATTACAGCGATTATATTCCACCTGTTGATCGCATTCAAAGTTCCAGCCCTGACTTATATCACCAGTTCCGTTTGGTAAGCCAACTTGGACCGCTAAAGATCTGGCCGGTCGCGAATACGAAGCTTGAACGCTCGTCATATCTTCTTGAGAGCAAGCTCACGCACGCAGAAAGACCTCGTACCCACTACCTCCCATACGAGGTGCACAGACGACCACGTCACCGAATCTGGTGCTCGTGTATGCTACTGGATGGGTTATGTGCTTGCGGAATCGGTATCCTCTCTAATAACGGAAATGGCTTAAACAAGGAAAAATTTACCATTGTAATATTACTTTGTTACTCAGTATTATTACGCTGAGCACTGACAAAATAAAATGGTTCTAACAACCTGACTAGGTTTGAGCGGTTAAGACTGACATGAGACTGAAAACAGTATAATTCAAATGATTCCACACGAGAAAAGCAGTATGCACAAAAAAAATTTTTAAAAAGGCGGGCAAACTCGCATTCGGTCGTGCGAGGTTTGAAACAGCGAAGCTGGTCGATTAGGGGCTATTCCGGCTACTGCTAGGTTGTAACTTCGCTGCTGCGAGATTGAAACTTGGCTTCAAGTAGTTTTCACCAATTATTAGCCCGTAGACCGCCATTGGAATCTGAAACTGGCAACGTTTAACGTGAGAACGTTATCTAGTGAGGCGACTCTAGCAGTGTTACTGGAATAATTAGAGGGTAGTAAATTGGATATAATAGGGCTCAGTGAGGTTAGGAGGAGAAAAGAAACATATACAGCGCTAAACAGCGGGCGCGTCCCGTGCTACCGGAGCTTAGCAGAAAGACGAGAACTAGGAGTCGGATTCCTGACTAATAAGGATATAGCTGGTAACATACAGGAATTCTATAGCATTAACGAGAGGGTGGCAGGTATTGTTGTGAAACTTAATAAGAGGTACAAATTGAAAGTAGTACAGGTCTACGCCCCTACATCCAGTCATGATGACCAGGAAGTTGAAAGCTTCTATAAAGATGTGGAATCGGCGATGGGTAAAGTCAAAACAAAATACACTATACTGATGGGCGACTTCAATGCCAAGTTAGCCAAGAAGCAAGCTGGAGAAAAGTCAGTGGGAGAATATGGCATAGGCTCTAGAAATAGCAGGGGAGAATTATTAGTAGAGTTTGCAGAACAGAATAATATGCGGATAATGAATACCTTCTTCCGCAATCGGGATAGCCGAAAGTGGACGTGGAGGAGCCCGGATGGCGAGACTAAAAATGAAATAGACTTCATACTTTGCGCTAACCCTGGTATCGTAGAAGATGTGGACGTGCTCAGCGAGGTGCGCTGCAGTGACCATAGGATGGTAAGAACTCGAATTAGCCTAGACTTGAGGAGGCAATGGAAGAAACTGGTACATAAGAAGCCAATCAATGAGTTAGCGGAAAGAGGGAAACTAGAGGAATCCCGGATCAAGCTACAGAACAGGTATTCGGCTTTAACCCAGGAAGAGGACCTTAGTGTTGAAGCAATAAACGACAATCTTATGGGCGTCATTAAGGAGTGTGCAATTGAAGTCGGTGGTAACACCGTTAGACAGGATATCAGTAAGCTATCGCAGGAGATGTAAAATCTGATCAAGAAACGCCAATGTATGAAAGTCTCTAACTTTACAGCAAGAATAGAACTGGCAGAACTTTCTAAGTTAATCAACAAGCGTAAGACAGCTGACATAAGGAACCATAATATGGATATAATTGAACATGCTCTCAGGAACGGAGGAAGCCTAAAAGCAGTGAAGAAGAAACTAGGAATAGGCAAAAAGCAGATGTATGCGTTAAGAGACAAACTCGGCAATATTATTACTAATATGGATGACATAGTTCAAGTGGCTGAGGAGATCTATAGAGATATATACAGTACCAGTGGCACCCACGATGATAATGTGAGAGAGAATAGTCTAGAGTAATTTTAAATCCCACAAGTAACGCCGGAAGAAGTAAAGAAAGCATTGGGAGCTATGCAAACGGGGAAGGCAGCTGGGTAGGATCAGGTAACAGCAGATTTGTTGAAGGATGGTGGGCACATTGTTCTAGAAAAACTGGCCACCCTTTATACGCAATGCCTTATGACCTTGAGCGTACCGGAATCTTGGAAGAACGCCAACATAATCTTAATCCGGGGGACGCCAAAGACTTGAACAATTATAGACCGATCAGCTTACTGTCCGTTGCCTAGAAAGTATTTACCAAGGTAATCGCAAATAGAATCAGGAACACCTTAGACTTCTGTCAACCAAAGGACCAGGCTGGATTCCGTAAAGGCTGCTCAACAATAAACCATATTCACACTATCAATCAGGTGACAGAAAAATGTGCGGAATATAACCAGCCCTTATATATAGCTTTCATTGATTACGAAAAAGCGTTTGATTCAGTCGAAACCTCAGCAGTCTTGGAGGCATTGCGGAATCAGGGTGTAGGTGAGCCATATGTAAAAATACTGAAATATATCTATAGCGGCTACACAGTCACCGTAGTCCTCCATAAAGAAAGCAGCCAAATCACAATAAAGAAAGGCGTCAGACAAGGAGATCTCTGGAGAATGCCTTAATGGAGAAACACCTTAGTAAATTGGGATTCGCTGATGAGATTGCCTTGCTTAGTAACTCAGGGCACCACTACAATGCATGCTCACTGACCTGGAGAGGTCAGAAAGCAGAAGGGTGCGTCTAAAGAATTAATCTGCAGAAAACTAAAGTAATGTTTAACAGTCTCGGAAGAGAACAGCAGTTTACGATAGGTAGCGAGGCACTGGAAGTGGTAAGGGAATACATCTACTTAGGGCAGGTAGTGACCGTGGATCCGGATCATGAGACTGAAATAATCAGAAAAATAAGAATGGGCTGGGGTCCGTTTGGCTGGCATTCTCAGATCATGAACAGCACGTTGCCATTATCCCTCAGGAGAAAAGTGTATAACAGCTGTGTCTTGCCGGTGCTCGCGTACGGGGCGGAAACCTGTAGGCTTACGAAAAGGGTTCCACTTAAATTGAGGACGACGCAACGGGCTATGGAAAGAAGAATTATAGGTGTAACGTTAAGGGATAAGAAAAGAGCAGATTGGGTGAGGGAACAAACGCGAGTTAATGACATCCTGGCCGCGTTCCTCGGCCGCGCACGGGAGATTGAACCACGTTCGCCGACTCACCTTCACACCCTTTCACTCATACGGAACCCCACGGCGAAGGCGACGGCGATGGCAGAAATGCGCCAGGAGTGTCCATATATTTGCTATCGCAGCAAAAGGTACTTTACGCAGCTTAGTCACGCCTTCTGTGGCTTCAGCAGTCCCAGACTCTCATGATCCTGCTATATACTACGTTTAAGTGAATCTTCGCCCGGCAATGACGAATAAATAGCAGGCGGCGCTGACAGTTTTATGCAGCAGTGAATGCACTCATTATGGCGTCTTCGACTCGCCGTATGGGCGGGCTCTAGGCCGCTCTCGCGAGCGGCGTTGTTTTCGGCTGCTTGAAAGCCGGTGCGCGCCTTGCGTTTGGCTGGTTCTTTTCGATCGCTCTCCTCCACCTTCGAGCGCTCTGAGGCGCTCTTAGACCTGTCGTCGGAGCCGTCGTCGATATTGAAACGTTACCCGCAAGATCATCACAACACAGCGTTGGCGCTGATGCCGATGGTCCACCTTGATGCCGATGGTCCACCGATGATCCAATTCAAAGACATTGCCCCGACAGAATGTGATTTTTATTGCGGACTCAAAGTCTGCGTTGCAACAGCTCTAAAGTAGTCTGCCATCCTTCAAGTTCCCGCGCAAATTACTAGCCCTCTTGAAAGCACTCGGCAACAAAGGCTTCGCGGTAGTGTTTCCTCGGATTCCCTTCCAAATTGGTATTGCTGTAAATGAAAAGGCTGATTGATGCTCTTGCATGCATACAAAGCGCTCCATCATCCTCCTAAAGGCACCAAAGAGTAATCAAGTTGAAAACCCTCACACTCTTAATCACTTTGGGTCGCTTTGGGTTTGCGTAACCAAGAAATTTAGTCGAGAGGAAGCATCATTGATATATAAGGACAAGATATGCTCGTACACCAGCATGTTTATTTAATGCCGGTTTCAGACGTAGACTCCAAGGCCAATCCGGATCAAATTTCTTCTTCGCGATAAACAATCGTTGCTACTACGCGATCCTAGATTCTGGATGGAATTATTATCGTTTGCTGATCGCCGGCAAACCTCAGAGCTGCACAGTACTTTGGCAACAAATTCAGATGTAGAAAATATACCTAAATTTGGACAATATTTCAATTTTACAGCTTACTATTGCTGATAAAAGGGTATTTAACCGTATTTTTCATTCAGCTGCCTTCACTTCTTCACTTTTATCGTTTTGAGGATACTACGCCAGAGGGCGCAGACGTCAGCCTGCGATCGCCATCAAGACGCCTGATCGCGATTCACGTATCCTGATTTTCCGCATCCGGATCCCGCAAGATCGCAATCGCGAACGACCGTGGACCAGCACTCGATCCTGATTGAGCTCAATCCGGACCGGCCCAAATCGCCATCAGAAGTGTACGTATGACATCGGCTTAAGGTAGGGCGTATTGATCCTCCGAACTGTACTGCTTATGTGATCGTGGCCAAAATACCAAAAAGGCAGGGACGCTCGTTGGCAGAACCTGCAAAAAAAGAACCTTCCGCATGTGTGCATGCAACACCTGTGTTCCCCGAAGGATCAGATATAGTCCGCAAAAAGGCCCACGTCTTCTTATGGTATTCTTAGGAAAGACTGGTTTGATGGACATGTGGAGGAATGGTGCACTGATATTGTAAGAGACGCTTGGGCGCATAAGTTGCCGGTCTTGATCGTCAGGTTAAACCCACCTATTGCTACAACCACCCACCACCGCCGCCACACAAATGAAACTTCATTCATTCTTCTTATTCATATGATATCAGCGTGTCATCCCTTAAGAATAACTCTGGTCTGCCCACTCTTTCGTCTCGCTGCAGGATCGCCACACTATCACTTTACCACAAGTTTTATCACAGTTCTTTCAGCCATCCACCTTACATCGCTCCCGCCGCTCGCACATCCCCCCGCACGGGCCATCCACTTCAAGTCACCCGACTCCGTTCTGGCACCACTACTTTTTCTGCATCATTTTTTTTGCCGTGCAGCTTCAGAATGGAGTGGCCTTCCCCACGACATTGTTTCAATCACCTGTCCATCACGTTTTACTCAAAGTGTATCCATATACCTGTCTTGTTAAATACCTGTGGCATTTGTAGCATCTCTGTACAACCCACCCCTTATGTAACACCCCCGTGTGGGGTCTTTAAGGAAATAAAGTGAAGTGAAGTGAAGTGCAAATAATAAGGAAACTGCGGCAGCCACAGAAAATACTTTGAAAATTACTTCACATGAAGGCATGACCTTCGGTGAGTTCTTGATGGGGTATCTTAATTATGAGGACAATACTGGGAGAGAAGGAGGATGCATACATTATATAAAAGAAATCAACAGCACCCATGTTAAACCTATTAGTATTTGAGTCACAAAGGCCACAGTTTGTTAAAAGCGCTACAGACAGAAGTTTGTGGCATGAATGAACCTACCATTTCTTTATATTATTTACTCTACGCACTTGTGCAAAGAGCATTTACAGATGAAGACACTGCTGCCTTTTACAGTGAAAGCTGTATATGACTAATATTCTGCAGTTTTTTCGGCATCTGACAATAGAAGCGGACTTAGAGATTTCTGGCAAACCCATACGGGTGCAGTGCGGCAGCGCAAATGTCAAAATGCGGAACAGATTGGAGCGCTCGCCGTGAACGATCGTGTGGCATCAGTGTTATCGCAGTATATAAACAGGAGAGGTATCGGCGCTAAAACAGCTGCGTTATCGATGGGGCTTATGTATAGTTCGTAGACCTGAAGAGCAATATGCGAACGAGGAGTGCCGGAGGGAACAGCAACGAGTGATTAAACGTCGCCGGCGCGAAACGACCACCGACGAAGAACGTCCCCGCGATGCTGAAGGAAAACGACAATCGCGAGTCCGGTCACCTCCGAACGAGCAACACCACACGCGCAAATACTGGCGCAAATAACGCAAAAAACGACAACCATTGCACACTGTGAAGGCTGAATGGCAGCGTTTGAGAGCTTTGACTGTCGTCAGCTTTCGCTGCCATTCCATCTTCATATAGTGGAATGGTTGTCGTCTTTTTTTTTTTACTGAAATTCTGTATCAACAGACACAGTGAAAAAGAATCGGCCTTTGCGTACAAACTGAATAAACTTCTGCGCACTACCTCAAGGAAACACTTTGTAGAATACAGCCACCTGTAGCTACGAAAACCGGACAAAGATATGATCTGTATTCAAAACTTCTTGAGTGGCCTTATCCACATTGCCCTTTCACGGCATTCTTATTATCAAACTGACTACCTTTATATGAGACAAAAGCACCCGGATACCAGCAAACGAAGAAATGCTGTAATATAAGAGAGTCTTGAAAATAATATGGACCCGATTCATGGGAACAAGGGGGCGCGCTTGTCTTTCTCTTCGCAGTGGAACAACGAAAGTTCCCGCTCTAGCGAGCTGTCACCAAGGAGCACTGATGCGACATATGACAGTAAAATTATGGTAGGTATATATATATTTCGCGGTTAGAAGTCACTACCAAAGGCCAGAGTTTGAGCAGACTTTTGGAAGAAAGGGAAAGAAGGCAGGGAAAGAGTAGCTTGAATTGGAGCCTGTTTGGCTGGCAGCCGTAGGCTTAGACAGCTCGGTCAAGCGCATTACGCGGTCTCGTGAACCGCGTATAGACGCTTGAGTGCGAAATAATCGAGCGTCTATTGGGAAGTTGTGTGATCTCTCTTTTCTTTCTCGCTATATTTCTGCGTGTGCTGGGCCAAGTATCGATACTATGTCGCTACAGCAAACCCTCATTAGAACCAATCGCTTTATTATAAATATTGCTTTATTCGTAGTTTCTTAATCTCCCGACTGCGTTTAAGGCTAGTAGCGCCGCTCAGGACGAGCAAAAAAGGACAGAGGTAGGGGTAATCAAAGGGAGCGGAAAACAGGGTTCCGCTCCCTTTGATTACCCCTACCTCTGTCCTTTTTTGCTCGTCCTGAGCGGTGCTACTAGCCTTAAACAGTTATGACATACCAACTCGCCCAAACTGCCACGCTTTTGACCTCCCGACTGCGGTAAACGCATTTTCTCGGATTAATTCATGTGCAGTGGCACGGAACTCCCCTTCATACGAAGTGCGACATGTTTCCGACGGGCGATGAAGTACGAAGTCTTTGCATTTAAAGTACAAATAGAACTATATATATAATTTGTGTGTGTGTGTGTGTGTGTGTGTGTGCGTGTGTGTGTGTGTGTGTGTGTGTGTGTGTGTGTGTGTGTGTGTGTGTGTGTGTGTGTGTGTGTGTGTGTGTGTGTGTGTGTGTGTGTGTGTGTGTGTGTGTGTGTGTGTGTGTGTGTGTGTGTGTGTGTGTGTGTGTGTGTGTGTGTGTGTGTGTGTGTGTGTGTGTATGTGTGTGAGCACTATTCCTACGCTTGATATTCTCATCCGTACATAATCATCACCACCGTTTTGGGGCCCGGTGGTGGGGCTCTGACTCGGGAGAATAAAGGACAGTCGGACTGCCTAAACCTTGTATCACAATATATATATATATATATATATATATATATGCGTTTTATTTATTTGTTACTTAGGTGCTATTGAAGCATTTATATCAATTTGTGCACTATACGACTTCCTAAAAAGCCCTTGACAACTCGTTTGACGACACAATTTCAGGCGATATCCTAGTGAGTAGTCCAAGATTCTTAAGCGGCTGGCCTGCGAACGCCATTCACCAAATTCAACAGTGACCTCGTTTGATAGCCTAACCCCTTCTTTACAAACATGTTTAGACACGAAGCAGTAGACGGATGTTATCGTGGATGTATGCCAAGCTTGGCTATTAATTTTCATACACATTTTAAGACGAGGGCAAATACTTGCCATCGTCCCTTAGTCTGTTCGTGTGGCGATGAAGTGTTGCGGAAACGTAGGTGATGAGCAAAAATAAATTATCATCAATTATCATCTAATAATTTAATCAAAATAGATGAGAAAGCCTCGAGTACCTATGCATTGTTAACCGTTGTGGGACTATCTACACGCTTATAGAGAAAATGAATACAACATGGGAAAACCAAACCACGTTTTAATGCGAATTTAGGGCTTCCGGTAAATTGATTTTGCGTCACAACGTTGAATTCATAACACGCTTGTTCACACCAGCGACAAAAGAAAGTATCTTTATTTTCTTTTCGCGAAACCTTGGCGAGATCTGTGCACGAAACTGCAGCAAGATTTAACATTGCTTACGCTTAGTGCTCGGAGATGCTTCCACGCTTTCGCTTGCTATTGAACTGCACGAACGGAAATATGGAAACGAGGCTATCGTTCGCTTGCATAATGCGATTCTTTAATGCCAGTGGACAAGCCACCTTCTTAATGCGAGCGTTAGTGACGCTCTGAGCATTGGTGTTGAGTGATTTGCATATGAAAATGAGCGGATTCAAACTGGGGTAATGTAAAACACGTGCAGGTGGCTATTTGCGTTCGTATGTCTGCCGAAAAAATGGGATTCCCTATTTTTCTATTTCATTCATTTCATAACATAACACGACAAGCAATTTCCGCGAAAGGCGAATACGTATTCTTTTCAATCCGCTAGGCTGAGTGTTCCAGTGTCAAAGAAGGGAATAAGACCGAATGATGACGGTTGTTTTGCGTAAACTGTTGAGCAGCTCCCTGGTATTGGTTTGCGCTTGTCTGATGTACATATTTGACTCGTCCTGTTTGCGTCTTTATATTAGTTTTGTTCGATGTCTCACAAGCTCACAGTAACGGAAGCAAAATCAAAGCCATGTTATTTGGTAGTATGCAACACATGCTTCCACAATGCGACAACCCACAGCATGTCCATACTGGAGAGATACAAAGGCATTTGACGGCTTCTCTGAGAGGCCTTTGAGGGATGTTGAGGCAACTGAAACGAACTTGCTGCGGTATCTCCACAAATGGGATTAAGTGCTAGGTGAGCCGTCAACTGACATTCCACTTCATGTTAGTTCAGCAGACCTCACTGACGCAGTTATGTAAGAAGCCTCCATAGGACGCAAGCAACTTCTTCAAATGGAGTCGGTGCAGATGAATGTGTAAGTACCGGCACTGGAAGAACTTATTTTGGAGCCAATGCTATCTAGACGCTTCTCGCAAGAAACCACTGCGGAGAAAGGGAGCATCGCTATGAAAATTATTGAAGAGCAGCAGTGACTAATCAATCAGCATGGTCAAATAATAAAAACCCTAGTTGATTCACTCAACCTAGAGAAACTAGTACAAATGCTCGTGGAGCCGGAAATTTTTTTTTAAAGAAACCACCAAATCCCACAACAGTGGCTATCTTTTTATGAGTACGCATCAGAAAAGAAAATTTGTGGGTCTCTTATGATCAAAAAAATCCGGCAGATCCCACACTTTCTGAGAATCGACGTTGTGCGAAGCAGCACGCAAGGAGCCCACCTGGTTAACGAAACAAACCCCCTGAGAACACCAAGGCGTAGGCTGCTGTTTCATGACCTACATGTCACGCATGCCATTGATTTCATGGCAATAACAATCATTGTTGTTCGTCATGCACTCGAATTTTGGTACATATCAAGACGTAGGCGGCTGTTTCATGTCCTGACCTATAATTTATGTTCGTCATGCACTCTTGTCATACTATGCCAATTTTGGTGCATACTAAGTTAACGAAACGGCAATGAGAGCACCAAGACGCGGGCGACTGTTTTATGACCTACACGACACACATGTCATGATGTTCATGACATGCCCCCCGAAGTAGAAGGCCCCTCACCCCGGAGCCTTGCGCGCGACGGAAGAGGTGTGCTTCCTCCCCGCTTTCTTCCGTTGCGTGCGCGAGATTGAGCTGCGGTTACCGGCTCACCACGCATGCTTTCACTCAGACATACAGCATAATTTCACTCACACAAACAGCAGATTTTATGACCTTTGGACTTCATACGGAACCTCATAGCGACGGCGAGCGCAACTCCGACGGTAGAAATGCGCCTGGAGAGTCCATATAACTGCTATCGCATTAAAACTACTTTGGCCACAGAACACCCAAAGTCGCGACGAAGGTGGGCTTGAAGGCCAAACAATACCAACGCCAAACGGGTCGGCATATTGCTCATGGTACCGGCGTCCTGTGAGGACCGACTTGAGCTGTGGATGGAGGTGTTCGATCATACCATTATCGCGCGGATGTTACGCAGTAGTGCGAGAGTGCTTGCCGCCAAGAATGCAGGAAAGGGCGGAGAATTTCGGAGGCTCAAAGTGCCATCCCTGATCTGTCGTTACGATGTCCGGGCAGCCGAAGCGTGAAACCCTGGAAAAGACGAAGGCGCTGTTGCGTTTCGCCTGCGACACGTGGTTTTGCCGGCGCGACTGCGGCGGGGCGGCAGACATTTTGGCCCGATCGTCGTCGCCGCAACGCTCCCCGCCAGGTGTTTCCAGGCGCGACTGCGGCGATGCGACCGCAAAGGATCACCCTCTCCTTCCAGTCATTGTGCCCGAACCAGGCGATGCGAAAGCAGGGATCACCCTCTCATTACAGTCATTGTGCCCGACCGGCAGCGCTACGACAGTGTGCGTCACCATTAGCCCATTGTACATTCACGTGCTCGTCTATTGAGGGGTTCCTTCTTGCCCTCAACTGCGAGAGTATAAAAACAGCTGCCCCCGGACGCCAAAAAGAGGGCTCCGATTTCTTCTGCTGAGTAAAGTGCTCTCCCGTCTCTCTACTTCGGTCAACCTGACCGCCAACTCTTTGCGATGTTAAAATAAACAAGTTGTTTTGTTGTTACCAGTCGACTCATGCTTTGCCGGGACCTTCGGATGCTTCCAGTTGTACCCCAGGCCGCCAGGCCAACGCTACCCTTGGGGCTTGCGACCCAGGTACAACCACGGGCGTCAGCGCCGAGTTCCCAACAACCGATGCCATCGGTGGGATCCAAACAGCGCGTGTCATTGTCTATGCAGTGATGTCAACAAAGGGTGCTGCCTCGGGTCAGCGTCTAAAATGGTCTACTACGGTCAAAATGAAGCGATAGCCGCGCGAGAAAGGAAGCGGCCCAACTATGTAAGTATGCACATGATCGAAACCCTGGTCGGCAGGCAGGAACCGTTGGCGCGGCGCCTAAGTGTGACGGGTGCCTTTGGTTGTTTGGCACGCTATGCATGTACGGGACAGCACACGGACGCCCCCATTTACACGAGGACAGGAGGCGTTGAGTGGTCCGTATACCTGGACAAACAGTGTCGTACAGAGACTGAAAGATGGCCCGCCGGAATCTGGCGGGGATGAAAGAGCGCGGGAGAGGCGCGGACACATCCTACCACACTGAGCACGGAGCAGACAGGTGAGGGACGAACTGGAGACGTTGGGAGCAGGGGCCTTGCCGGAGCACTTTTATTTCGGGGTCATTGCGCTGTACCTCCGATATGGCTTCTCGGTCGATAGCAGCAGAGGTGGAATTGTGCTTGGGCTTGGGGATACCAGACTTGGAGATTCTGCGCCAGAAAGAGCGGCAGCTGAAACTGCAGCTCTGTGATTTTCGGGAGATATCAGCTTGATGCGCTTGAATGAGGAGAATCAAGGGGGCAGCCTTAAGAGAAAGTTTCAGCACTGGGCCTCCTATTTAAACACATATAATAGGAGAAATCGTTTTTCTCGGCAACCACTGCATCAAACTTGGTAATGTTTGTTACATTTAAAAGAAAAGGTTAAAATTTAGTGACCGTTGATAGCGAATATTTTATTTAGGCCTTCACTTTTTACATAAACCTTGTTGAAAATCGCGAATCTTCAAGAACACGAAACTACCTAGTTTACTTCCCTATGCTTTAGGAAGACTTGCACCTATAGGAGAACGAACACAGAAAAAAACGAGGTGTTCCTGCGTTCCTGTGTCCGTTCTCTCTTAGGCGCAACTCTTCCTAAAACATAGCCATGCGCCAACTCGCCCAGCAAAGACTTCGTTTTACATATCTGTGTCTCAGCATTAAAGAAAAGACATGCGAATTCTGTAAATTCCATCTAATAGCACATCTATAGAGGTCGAAATTGATATATAATACATGGCTCTCGAGTAGACCACTAATGTGTGAGTAGGACTTGTGCAAAACCCTTGTAAGCTATCTAAGAAATTCACGTAAATTATAAATTGATATATACAATTTGTCTGTTTCGATGCTCTAACGGATGCAGCTGACAGAACTACGATATCCCCGCAGGCGCTTGGTGTATTGCGACACCCCGTACCCGAGCACATGAGGGTGGGACCCTCCTGCGTGTAGCCGTGTGCGGCTTAGCGTGTCCGGGGAAAGGGGGATCCTGGGGGTTGAGCCGATGCCGGGTGTTCGGACCGTTAAGGCCCCCCGGTGGAGGCAACACACCTCTTTGGCCTCTGTTTCACGTAGACGGCACCTACGGACTGACCCACCCGGGGAAATTGATAGTCGCCTGTTCCTGTCCCCCTCTTCAATCTTTTTCTTTCCTACCTTCTTTCTTTTACTGTCCTACCATCTCTTCTCTTCCGTCACTTCCTAATTTTTTTAGGCGGTTTGGGTTAACCTTGTCTGTAACCTTCCTTGGGTATAATATATTAGGTTATAGGGACAATGTACGGTTGGCGCCTGCAGCCTTACGCGTTAAGTGCTGCAGCGTCCCCAAGTTGGGCTCCGTCGTGGATGGCCGCCATTGCTGCTGAAAAGAAAAGGAAGTGCTATGGGAACACCCGCATTTCCCCGCATACTTGATCGTCACCCTCAAAAGACGGGACGCACCGATGACCTAACCTCATGCTTCAACCGAACAAAACAGACCTGTTCGAAATACCATCTTGTACACAGCGAGAACTTTGAAAAACAGGCCAGATTCATTTCTGCATTTATAGTTGCAAAATCTTTAACCGAAGCCTTAGGGTCAGGTTATAAAGTGACCAAAATAGATCCCTCAGATCCCTCAGGTCTAGAAATAGATCCCTCAGAAACACCAATACAAAAATCTAGGCAGCCTTGTGACATTTGGTAATATACCAGTTTCTATTACACCAGATAGATCAATGAATAGCTCACGTGGTCGTGTCAGAGGCGGACCTCCAAGATTTGACAGAAGCTGAAGTCGAGGAGGGGTGGCAAGAACAAAAAGTCACCAACATAAAACGTATTATCCTTAGACGAGATAACAATGAAATCCCTACCAAGCATCTTGTCCCAACATTTGCATCCAGCGTACTGCCAGAAACCATTGAAACGGGATATGTTAGGTTAACTGTCTGACCATATATCCCCAACCCTAGACGGTGTTTCCAATGTCAGAGGTTCGGCCATGGCTCGCAGAGCTGCCGTGGTCAAATAACTTGTGTAAAGTGTGGAGTCCAGGGTCACCCCTCCAACAACTGCAGTGGCACACTTCACTGTGTGAATTGCAGTGGTGACCATACAGCCTACTCACGCTCCTGTCCAAACTGAAAGAAAGAAATAGACATAATCACCATCAAAGTCAAAGAAAATATTTCGTTTAAGGAAGCCCGTAAGAGGTGCTCACCTTTCCACAGCACACCTTATGCTGATGCGGCGCATCGGGAGCAGCGTCGCAGCGAACAATGCGAGGTGCCTAGCCCGCGTGCAGCGAGCAGGTACCTTTGGCTCCTGCCCCCAGGGTGGAAGTAGGTAAGCCTACTGCATCCAACCAGCAAACAGGCCAGGCTACCCTTGCGTTGCCGGCCCCAGAAGAGCTTTCTGCGGCAACTTGCGCTACACGCAGTGATCCCACAGAACCGATAGCCGCGCCGAAGGGGGGCACATCCAAGGCTGCCTCAGCCTCCCCGGCCCCTTCCAGCGCTGCCAAAAGCCGGCGCAGCCCAAACCCAAAGTCAGCTCCATTGACCTCCGGGCTGGCGGGCGCAGGGGTCTTGCCCTCCGAGGCGGGACTTTCTCGGCTAACTTTTCGCTCGCAAGAGCGCGTGTCCGGCGCCTCACAAGAGGCAATGGACACTACACCTATTTTTACGGCGCACGAAGCGCCTAAGGAGCGGCGAGGCTCCCTCGAACGCTCCAGAAAGGACAAAACCCGTGTTACAGGGCCTCCAAATACCTCTGTAATCTAATCTCGGTAGTCTCTGTAATCACTACTTCTGCTTCTGTACACACAGCACCAATTCACTTGCAATATGGATACACAAAGTATTCAATGGAACGTCAGAGGTCTTCTTAGAAACCTTGATGTTGTGCAAGAACTTATCCACGAACACATTCCAAAGGTGCTGTGTTTACAGGAAACACACCTAAAATCAAAACACATAAACTTTCTCCGACAGTATGTTACGTTTCGAAATGATCGCGATGATGTTGTCGCATCATCGGGTGGTGTTGCTATAGTTATTCATAAAAGCATTGCTTTTCGACTTTTACAGCTACATACACCCCTTGAAGCAGTGGCAGTTCGAGTTGTTCTAAAAAACTCATCACCATTTGTTCGCTTTACATACCCCCCATTACAAATTAAACAAACATGAATTTCAGTCCTTTATAGATGAATTGCCAGAACCTTATATCGTCCTTGGCGACTTCAATGCACACAGCTGCCTCCATCTAGTCCACCATCTAGGTATCCGCTTAGCCACTGGCGCTTTCAGAACAAGTCCGATTGAAAGCTTATATGCCGAATCGAATGACTGGTCGCTCCATCTACAGATATCATACATCAGCGTTACATATTTTCTTAAAGTGCACTCTAATCTTGAAGATCCATGTTTTAATACCGTTACCGATTTGAAGTGTGGTATGCTCTTCCGCAATCGCTTCTCTGTAAGACAGCCTTTCTCGCTGCGTGTGAAGGAGCTTAGCAATAAAATGCATGTCCCATTCCTCGAGCATCGCTCAATGCACCTGACCAAGCTATTACCTCCTTGGGACTGGCAAGTGATAGAATGTGACGTATCCTTTCTAAATGTTACAAAGCATGCTCCAGAGGTCAAAATCCGAATGCATTTCCTAGAACTTTATAGTCTATATATATATGGCACGAATTCTATGGCACCAAATTGATGGTGCCACTATTGATGGTCGTACCCATGACCATTAGTGGGAGATCACTCATAACCTTTGGTATTAATTAAGGCGAAGATAATTAAAGGGGCTGGCCAGAATGTGTTGTGAGACGTTGATGGAAATGAAATGACCATGATTTGTAGTGATATGATCCAGCTCGCTGTTCGCGGTTTAAGTAGGAATTAGAATTTTAAATTGGCAAAGAAAGTCTCAAAAACCAACAAGTGGTGAGGCCTGGCGGTAAAATCTTGGCCCTTCGGATGTAGTCTATCAGACGACTGTACGTAAGTCGGCTGTTATACACTTCAGAAAACACTTCGGAAAAGATGAATCGCAGGAACATCGACTTGATAAACAAAATAATAATATCTCACACTTACGGCCACACTCGTCTTCCTCCCACCAACGTCGCCGAATAATCGCTATCGCGCTCACCTATCCCCATTTTCAGCATGCTTCCCAGTGAACGACTACATCCTCACTAGAGATCAAAAAAATCTGATAAAAGAAGCTCCACAGCGTTTTCCACGTTATCACTCAACGATTAGACACTCTTACCGGCAAGCTTCCCATTGCAATAAGGAAATCGGTACCATAAACCTGGCTCTCAGTCCCTTTAAGGCACGGGTGATTGAGATAGAGTTAATTAGGGCACTCGAACCCACGACCTTTGGTGGATGTCGACCCCACAACATTTTGTGTTAACTGAGGGGCAGTTAATTAAGATATTGTCAATTAAGGTTCTCGAACCCACGACTTTTGGTGGAACCAAAACACAATGGCGCCAAAATTCATGGTGCCACCATTAATGGTTACAGGCTCCGGCTGCGTTCCAGGCGCCATTTGCCACCCACCGGCTGCGACTTCTACGAGGACTTGCGGGCAGACCTCCTTGCTCACTACGTCACCTCGAGTGCTCAGTCTCCTCCAGCTGGCACTCCGTCACAACAGTTCTCGCCCTCTGAATCATCACGTCATTCCACGTCTTCCCAGCCCACATCACCTGCGTTCCCCCACGCCGATCGTCAGCACGTGCAGGCCCCAGCATCAAACCTCTACTCGATTCGTGAGCCTCCTCTCAACTCAAAGACAGCTGCGCGATGACTCTTTGCAAGGAATTGACTGGGCCAAACGCCAGCGGTTTCGGATGTTCTACGGCCCACCACTCTCCTTCCTTCGACGTTCCAGCAAGCTGTCGGCTTTCCGTTCGAGGGCACCGATTCAGAGTCTCTATCATCGGCTCCCATAGGCCAAATTTCACCCTCGAAGGCACGGCGACGCCACCAGCACAATATTCACGCGGCCTTCAGCAACCAAGGCAACCCAGATACTATCGGCATTCGAGATTTCACCGCAAGCAGTGGCAGGCGAGCCTTCCTATGCTCTGCGCTCCCACCTTCCGCGGATGCATGGCCTACAGGAAGCTTTACAGGAGCAGCTGTGCCATCTGGTTTCTCCAGCCAGAGCGTCACTGCTGCGTCGACATCGTGAGGGACTAACAATTGCGCTATCTGTACGCAAGTCTCGAGTTGCCAGACGGTCTGATTTTGGAGGTCCGACTTCTACAGGTCCCGGAATATACGATAATCTGCTGAACGCCACGATTTCGCACTATGGCCTCACTGTGGCTGAGCCTTGCTCCCAACCTGCGCTCCCGGTGCTGCCTGGTACATCTCTCCCGTTTCGCGTGAACCCCACACTACCACCGATGACACCATATGCACATTCTACCTAAACTCCTTTACCTGGACTCCTTTGCCTCGACTTTACCATTGGACTTTATTTCAATAGAGATTCGCGCAAGGACGGGGGCCCTGAAGTGGCGTGGCTATCACCTCCAAAGCTGGAGGAGAAGGAGACGGCTCGCAGGCAGTGGGCGCAAAAATATAACACCCTAGCGCGCTCGACCTGCCGTGGCCGCTCCCGAGAGCCCTATACACCATGGCTGGTCAGCCTAAATAAACCGTGACCACGGCGGCTACTTCTTCGCGCCGCCACCCGCAAACTAATTAAGGCACTCGAATCCACGACCATTCGTAGGAGTTGCATCCACGAACATGTGTGTTAATTTTTAAGAGGTCTTTTAAGTCACTGTTAATTAATATAGAGTTAAGTAAGGCACTCTAATCCAAGACCTTTGGTGGGAGTCAACCCCTCAACGTTTGAAGAGACCAAACTTCAGTGGCACCAAAATTGATAGTGCCACCATTGATGGTCGAACCCACGACAATTGGTGGGAGTCAAACCCACGACCTTTGGGGTTAATTTTGGCCAAGCTAATTTAGACAGATTTAATTAAGGCACTCGAACCCACAACATTTGGTGGGAGAACACAAGTAGTAGGAAGTTGCAACGCATTCCATTTAAAATATCAAGCAATCTAATGAATGTCTCGTGGGCACGCAGGCTTTCGCCTTCATCCTCTTTAGCGTTTGCTAAAGTGACTACAACTTTTTGTTGCCAGGGTCGGTCATGTTCCATTCTTAGGTCACCACTGTTAAGCGCGAAGGAAAAGACGACCAACACGTAGGCTGCAGAACTGATAGCTGAGCGCACGCCCACTGCGTATCTTTAATTTTTTTCGCTCCAGGCCTGCAGTGAGTGCCCCCTGGCATCCGAGCTGATTCATCGCAAGAAGTAAATATCGCAGTGAAGCATCGACAATTCCTTAAGGAATGTCGGGCCCCTGTTTGTAAAATTCTCTCCATTTCATATGAACACTTGGGAACAACATACCGCATCCAAGCTTTGCCATTCCCGCAACGGTCATATTATTTTCATGCCGATGGCTATCACGTGTGCCGAGTCCTCGAACGCTGGCTAATGAAGTAGACAGGGATCACCACTGTGGTTCAAAGAGAAATAATATGATGGATTTTGCAGTCCCATTACCAATCTTAGACTTTCCATCCATTCGCAGCTTAATGCGATCATACTGATATTTCCATCTGCAAGAGAAATATGGGTTAAACATGAAGCGTTTCGTCATTACAGGCTTAATCTGTGTAATGTAAATGCTGTCATTTAGCACACCCTCTGCCGGCTACATTACTTAAGTTTTTCTTTCACGCTTTTCAGTGAACATGCATTTATGATGCCTTACACATGCCTCTTTCAAATCCCACCATGCTTTACTTCTCTATGACGTATGAAATCGTGGTATATCAAGCAGCAGTCATGAGACCATGATGCTGGAGTAGTCCTGAGACCAGTCGAAGCAATATTGAGGCCGCCTTCTTACCTTTTCCGACGTTAAAGATTCCTTCCACAATCAAAAGAATGCGATTCCTCTGGAATGGTATCTGTCATGCACCTTGAGTTTTGAAACCAATGTATCTATAAGAAACGAAAACCCTGAAAGAATTTAAGCAGTAAAATGTGGGCATGGAAGACGTTGTCAACAATTAGCATTGCTCAACTGTGATTATTCGTTGCTAGATATGAGTTTGAGTTTAAGTTGTTGTTCAGTGAAGTGAACAAGAATGTGTCCTATCAGGAGAACATATCATACACGCGATATAGAAACTTTCGCAGACATTTTCCAAGGTAATGCGTTCGTGTTCCGTCTTATTACTCGCTTGCAGTAGTCAGTGGGTAACTCGTCACATTTTCATCCATCCAAAATATGACGTGTTGCATCTTATCTGGGCTTCTTCCAACGTCGCACTATTGTAGACTTTCCCACGACGCAAGCGTAAAAAAGTAGTCACAAGAGAAAGAGACGAGGTTTACTGGAAATCAAAGGCGCATAGCAGACGCGCAGGGAAAACACATAGGCACAACAGGATGGGTGACAGACGCGTGATCATGGTGAACATACGAGGAAAAATTTCTGGGACACCTTAGCACTTGGACATTAATTAATCTGCAATTAAACGACGCTGAGTGATCGTTAGAGTGTCGCACTGTGAGTGATTTGCCATGACGGTACGTGCTGCCCGAGCCAGCGAGCAGCAGCAGCAGCCTGCGGTGCCAACGCAGCATGCCACCGAGGTCCTGCGCGAGGAGAGATCGAGGAAGAAGCAGCGGCCACAAAGGCCCCCAAGGCGCGCAGCAGCTAAGCCCAGAGGGAGTCAAAGAGATACAGACCACCACCTGCCTGCCTTCTGACAGCGAGTAAGGGTGACGTAGAGTCGCGGTGATGTCCTCTCGCCTAACGCAACTGGTGCGCTACCAAGGCGTGTCCCCTTTCGACCGCTCTGTTTTATCGAGGCGCACTCGTGACGTGATGACGCAGACAATGGCGTTGCTGATACAGGTGCCGTTGCGCCGCTATACAGACAACAGACGCGGGCTTTTTTTGCTCAATTGTCCTTTTCACGCTATCAAATAAAAAGTCAATAACAAGACACGAATGATAAATTACTAACCAAGCAAGTTAGTCATAAAACGCGTGCAGCGTGTTCATAAGAAAAATGTGTTGACCAGAATGGTTCTCTGTCGGCGTATATATTGCGCCGTTGCTTTCCGTATGGCTCACCACCTTCCACATACATGCATGTTCGCTGTACATATATATGTCTGACGCGCTTCTGGCGGTTTCTTGGCTGGCATAATCTATTAGTCTACGCAACTTGCAGCCATGTCTTACAGTAAAATTCATTTGATCGAACGACTTTGAAGGCCGGAAGTAAATTGGCAGGTTTTGGAATAGCGTTCTTCTTAATCTATAGATACGGACATATAGCCGCTAAACAGGCACTGGAAAAAGCCAAACGCTGGACAGAACTGAAGTCCATCAGCTAGCAGGCGTTGAGTAAAGCAGCGTGCGACGTCGGGCGAATCACTTGTGATTAACTGCTTCGTCATTCCACAGCATGTTCATTTTCGGAACCAGCCTACTATACAGTTTCCTACAAAAAATATGGAGGAGGCTCAAGCTTCGCCTTTAAGAGTGGAACGCGATAGCATTCAAATATCCCTGACTGCTTCTCAATCTTCCCAGCAACTGGAGCGTATGTAACCGTAATGTTTACCGGGAAACGCTGGCAGCGAACGCTAAGCAGGAAGGGGGGGCGGGCTTTCTGGTAGAAACGCAGCCTCTTGCATGCGCCGCGATGCGGTGGAGGTGAGCGCCATCTGGAGGTACTGCAAGGAACCGGGCGTGCCACGCCATGCGCTCCAGATACTCACGTGCCGGCGCGCGCAAATGGCGGACGCCGTGGCCGGTCTATCATTGGTAGAAATGCTGGAAAAGGGGTTTCTTTGAGCTTTCGCGTAACAGAAATATGTTTCCTGGTAAAGTCAAATTACTCGTACAATACGACGCTATCTTGTCTGTAGGTTGTATGTAAGTCGTACTTTACTATTTTTCTGCGTATTTTAGCTTGTGAAATTCAATTAGTTCAGTAGCTTCTTGCGCCACATATGGGTGGTCTTCTGCCACTGGGTATGGGTGGTTTGAAAATCTCTTTGCCGAAATGAAGTCCGACCCTGACTGACGAGGGACGCCGACGCCGGATTTTCTGCGACACAGGGCCCTTACCGCGATCGCATTAAAACTACTGCGGGGAACTATGACGCCGCGATACCTCGGCTACTATGGGAACGAAGGTAGTACATGAATTTGTGCAATCTTTGCGCTTGCGGCTTCTTCCACTTTTTTGTGGCACCACATTTTTAACGTTTTACCTTTCTACATTTCGAAGCATTCGCATAATTTCTGAACACAAGGCAATGTGTCTCTTCGCACACGTATAATCAGTGCGAAGTGTCGCTTTTATGGCTCAATAATTATGCTTTATGCGATTAGCAGTCTTGGGAATACTTCACTCACTTTCCAGTATTATTGGATCTGAAGGTTTTCCTTCCATGCCAACCGCCTGCAGCCTGCAAACCTGCAAGCAGATATGCGCAGCTCTTCAATGAAACTTTTCTACACCAACTCGGACGAAGTACGAAGGAGGATTGTGGGCTTTTATGGGTCCGTCTTTTTCGAAGCGTCTGAGCCTTCCTTGGTCATCTAGTGGTGAAAATTTGATATCATCGGATTCGTGAAGACGAGAGGATTCAGCACATACGTGATTTTGAGGTGGGTCGCCCCTTTTTTGGACTTTATTGGAACTTTTGTGCTCACGCCACGCTGGCCGAGAGCTAGTGTCTGGTAGACCTAGCGCGGCGTGGCAGCAATGCACGTTGAAGGATAAGTGCTCCTGGCGGAAGACTTTACTGAAGACCTGGGATGGCGGACAGTGTCAAGCCGGAAATCTATAGAGTTACGACGAGGCATGGATTGGGTGATAACGGTTCACAGAGCGAGATACCTGAACGACGGGGTGCAGGTGAAAGGCGCGGAGGCTCGGCAATCAAGAATCGCATTGTGAAGGCGTCCCGCATGCCACCGATGCCACAAGAACACATCAATATAGTCATTCGCCGATGGGGTGGACTGAATTTGGAGACAGTTAGCCCTACAGCGGTGGGCAAGGCAATCGTAGAGGCGGTAGGCCTCAGCATTGAGCAGATTAGGGAAGATATTATTTGCCCTAACTTTATGCAAAATATCTTGGTGGCTAGTGCGCCAGAAAGGAGCAACGCTGAACGATATGTGAGACTCAGGTCAATTAGAATGGCAGACAAGGATTTTGAAGTCGGTGCGTACGAGACGGCCGCACACACTATGTCTAAGGGGGTCATTCGCAATGTGGACATTATGGATGGCTCGGCAACACTTGAGCAGAACATCGTTAACGATCGCAATCCGCTGGCTATGGTTGTCAAACGTATCAAGAACACAGGATCAGTTATCATTGTTTTCGACGGGTTAAAAGTGTCCAATTTTGTCAGATATGGGCCAACCTTGGTCCGGTGTTTCCTGTATCGAAAGCAGTTGGATGTATGTTATGTGTGTGGCAAGCTTGGACATCGGGCGGATGTCTGTTCGGCGCCCGACTGTTTTGAATATCGAGAATACGGGGCTCGGAACCCTGAAGAGGATCACGTCTGTATGCCTTGTTGCGAGCTTTGTGGCGGACGACACCTGACCGCGGATAAACAATGCAGACAACGATACCAGCTTCCCTACGTCGCGCGCCTTCGACGACAGGAGAGAGCCAGGGCGGAGCTAACGGAGGAACAGCAGGCAGCTGAGATGGTGCAGCTGGTGAGAGCCCGCCAACGCTCTAAGGGGTGCTCGTGCTCTAGGAGCCGTTCCAGGTCGAGGCAGCGGCCATCGTCTGGGACTCCAACCACCAAGAGCCGCTCCGTTTCTAGGGAAGCGCAGGTGCGCTTTCCTGCAGCTGGTGGAGGCGGCTGTGCAGCTGGAGGCCAGGCCACCAGGGCTGACAAGGTCAAGGGCGGCATCAGCGCCGACCGAGCGCGTGAGCAGCGCCAGGAGAATGCGGATGATAATAGGGATAGGGATAGGATTGCACAATTGGAGAGATAAAATCATAGCTTAAAAGCAGCCATTGACGGGCTTATCAAAGAAGGCTGTGGGGTGTACGCAGCTGCCGTGGTTTGGGGCTGGAATTGCAGCATTCCCTTCCCGCGTGTAGTGCTAAGGGGATTTAGCTACGACGGCAGCCGTTCCCATGTCCACTTTCTTTGGTATCAGTGTTCATGCGACAAAAATAGCTATGGCGTTGTTAGCCAGCTACACATACGGCCATTGCTACGTATGTGAAACATATTCCTCAACATCTGCCACTCTCTGCATTTAGCATTACTCTGAACAGGCCGCTCTGTTACATTTAGCAGCATGAACGCGAGTGCAAACTTCCAGTGCACGCTCTCTTCCAACAAAATTTCCAAGCAGCAATGAAACTCTACTTGATTTTAATTTCCCACGCCTTCTTGCCTCCTCATTTCGGCCCTTAAGCGTGGGCGAAAGGATCAATGGCTTCAATGGGCAAGTTATCTTACAGGAAAGATGGCCGAGTTAGGCACATTCCTAATAATGGAGTCACTCTCTTTTCCTTCGGAGCTGTAATGTAAGAGACTTTATTTTTCTGAAAGCTTGTACCACGGTTAACATTTGCGAAAATGTTCGCGAAAATTATTTCCTCGGATAGTGCTCGCATAATGTCGCTCAATTTTAATTAGTTCGTCATGCCTACCGCTACTCCCAACAATACAGTAATGACAGTTGTACAGCGGGAACAGTGGAATTTGGGCGGCCACCTTGCGAACGACTTTCCGCTTACTGTCGAAAGTCGTTCAATTATTTATTTAATTTTTACAATTTTGTGCTCTGACAACGGAAAAGAAACTTTTTAGGCTCTTTGAAGGATTGCCAATATCTCTAACAACAACACAATCGCAGATTGGCAAAAGGCGACGAAGGCGACCATGCCCTCAACTGCAATGACACACTAATCAAAACCTGTCAACCCAACATCGAACGATTGACAGGTGCAAAGATTCATCCTCCTTGGTAAGACATGTTTGAAGAACGTTCGTGCGCAAAGGAGGATGTGAACGAAGCCAGTGGACAACTGCAATCGCTTGTGTGAGTAGTCTGCGCCACTTTAGCCTCCTTTATTCCCAAGATTGTTATCAGGTGTAGATACTGGAGATCCTTCGACATTAGCAAATATAAATTATTTTTAGCTTGTGCATATTATTTTTAATTGCATAATCATATAGAAAATCTAACCTTTTCAGGTAGGCTATCTGAAGAAGCGGACATGCACGACAAATTGGGATGTCCAGGCAGCTAATGGAAGATATTCAATAATTTACGTTCCCAATTGTTCCCTTCACGGGTCGTGTTGCAATTGCGAAACTCCAGCCGGGTCTTAGTGAATTCATGTCTGCTTAGCACAAATCCTACCACATTAGAGATATCAGGCCCCGAAACCTGATTTTAAAAATGCGTTACTGTTCAAGTTATAATCGTCTCGACCTACTAGAGGGAAATCTTACGGAACCGCTAACTGGGAGCGCCAATGGGAGGGAAGTGGTGGGATGAACTATGCTCGCGGAAAGGAACGTGATATGCAAAATTTAAACTTGAACACCCTATATCTGCGACTACTGGAAATATCTATGTCATGTTGCTACGAATCTGACGCCGAATCCACAAAGCTGCTATTTCGTAAGCTCTTTCGTCACTGGTCGGTGGCCATCACTAATGATATTGTTACGGAAAGATGAAAGAAGGGAGAGAGGAACAAGAAGATCGCAAGATGCTGGCTGCTGAGTGTTGTACTAGTCAGCCATTTTAACTCCATTGACTCTGCTTGTATACACATTATAAATACAGTCTTATACTCTCAACATCCTCGTAACATATTGGTGGGAGGTGCGAGGTACCACGGCTGGAAACGGAGCTCCGCAGTGGACGTCGCATCACCGTCCTCACCATGAATGACGGTGAGCACTCGGAATCAACGTCGTTGCCGCCTGCAACGTCACCATCGCCCGCTACGTCGCTGTCCCTTTCGGTTGTGGTTGCGCAACCCAAGGATCCCGGAACATTCTGCGGGACTGATGGCACCGATGTTTAAGAGTGGGTCGCTGTGTACGAACGTGTTAGTGGAATCAACAGATGGGACCCTACGTTTTTGCTAGCTAACCTGTCGTTCTACCTAAGAGGAACGGCAAAGGTTTGGTTGAAAAACCATGAAGAGGAGCTGACCAGCTCGGACCAGTGCAAAGAGAAGTTAAAGGAGTTGTTTGGCAAATCAGCCGGCCGTAATATTGTCGCAAAGCAGGAACTGGCGTCTCGTGCCCAATCCCCCAAAGAGTCCTATGTTTCTTATAACCAGGAATTGCTGGCACTTTGTCGTAAAGCCGATCGCGACATGACGAAATCTGAGAAGGTAGGGCATATGCTCAAGGGAAATGCTGACGACGCCTTTAATCTACTCAAGTGCAAAAGCTGCTCTACAGTTGACGCTATCATCAAAGAGTGCCGACAATTCGAACAGGACAGAAGGCGACGCGTGCTGCACCAATTCACCAGATTTCCCAATACTGCCGCAGCGTCGACGTGTGAAGATCAGCCCGCACAGCAGCATGCGTCGCCATTAGAGGACGTGGTGCGAATCGTTCGACGTGAACTGGACGCGATGGCGTCCGCAGCTTTCTGTTCGCGTAGCCCTGATGCTACCCCTTTTTCACTTCTCCTCGTGCAAGCCATCGTTCTACAGGAACTTGAAAACTTCGTGCTGTCACCAACCCCAGAACCAACGAACGCCCTTCTACAATTTTCGCTCTACCCCGACCCTTCTGTCCACGTTATCGCAGCCCGACTGAGTGGAGAACCGCAGACGACGACACGATATGTTTCACCTGTCGCCGCATTGGTCAAGTCGCCCGATACTGTCGAAGCTCGTGGCCCTCAACACCTCGCACGCCAACCAACCTGAACCGTTTTGATTGAAATGCCCGCAATGTTTCGCCCGCCGCCGAGTCTAACAGCGCCGACAACTCTGTTAGGAACACGTGGTACAGCTGCTCACCATCGCCGCGCGGACACCAGTCTCGCTCACTGCAAACGCGTCGCCCACCTTCCCGTTCGCCGCAGCCACGTCGCCTTTCGTCCCCTGTGGCTTTTGGCAGCACCCTAAGGAAAACTAAGAAATGCAGCCCTTAGAGGTGGTGCTGCATCGCCGACTACTGCAGCAAATCCTCTGTCGGTACCCACACAGAGAAGCGTAATTGACGTTAAAATAGACGGCGTACCTGTCCAAGCACTCGTCGACACTGGAGCCCACGTTTCTGTGGTGAGTGCTAGCTTACGTAGACGTTTAAAGAAGGCCCTCACCCCATCAGCTGCCCGAGTGCTTCGTGTGGCCGACGGCGGCGTGCTAGTTGTGCTTGGAATGTGTACTGCGCACATTAGTATAGCCGGCCGCCCTACTTCTCCTCTCTTTGCTGTGATCGACAACTGTTCTCACGAAATTATCCTTGGATTGGACTTTTATCCCGTCATTCCTCTCTCATCGACTGCGCAACCAGCGTTCTTCAGTTGGAACTGCCTCAAGTCGCCGATGCTCCGAGCACCGCTACACCGCACTTGTGTTCACTTCAAGATGTGCGTCTGTCACCTGAGGCAGTCACTTACCTCGCTTTAACCGCACAGCCACAGATTCGCGACGGTGAATATGTCCTTCGCCCCATCATTCACGTGCTTTTGAGCAGGAATGTTGCTCTTCCGCTTCCGAATTTCAGCCTATGCCCTCAAGTGCTTCCAGCCGGCATGTTCTTCGCCAGCGCTTCGAATACTTCCGAATTTGACATTGAAAGTCTCAATGCCGAGAGCGGCATCTTAGCATCAATTGCAGCTCATAGCTATGGTTCCTTAACGGATCACTTGGCGAAAATGATTGCACCTGACCTCACCTCTACACAGGCCTCGCACATACGTCTCTTCCTCGAATCGTACCTTGACATACTTGATTTTGGCAACAAGCATTTAGGACAAACATTTGTTGTTCACCACCGTATCAACACTGGAGACACGGATCCTATTCGCCGACGTCCCTATCATGTATCGCATGCTGAACGTCGAGTCATCCAATCAGAAGAGGACAGGATACTCCGCAAACGGGTCATCGAACTATCAGCCAGCCCTTGGGCTTCGCCTGTCATCCTTGTGAAAAAATTAAAGACAGTACCTGGCGTTTTTGCGTCGATTATCGCTATATAAACAAGATCACCAGAAAAGACGTCTACCCACTACCACGCATCGATGACGCCTTGGACTGCTTGCGCGAAGCTAAATACTTCTCGTTGCTACGATCGGCCTGTAGTGGTAATGCTCTGCAAAGCTATATCAGCCTGCTCCAGGTGCTTCGATCGACCCGCGGGGGTGGCATCTTTCAGAGAACCGGCGACGACGACAGCGCTAACCGACCATGAACTTCGTTCGGAGAACTGGAGACCACGACAACGTTTTAATACACCATGAGAATAGGCGACGGCAGCAGGGCTGGCCAAGTGTGGCGGACCGTGTATTGTTGGTTGATTTGCCGTGGCCTTCTTGGTCTCTTTGCAGCAAGAAGAGCTTCACTAACAAAAGGGTGATTTGCGGTACGTTTTTCTTCGGGCCCCAGGATTTGTCACAGTCTGCTGACACTCGTTGCCACTACCGGAGGAAGTCAGCTCTTGAATTAAGAGGCGCCGGCTGGGGTCAGGCGTGACCACTGGCTATGAGGACCTGCTCAACTCGGGTTCTTGGGATCCAAAGTGCGTACGTGTGTGTGTGAGCCCTCCCCTCAAATTCGGTTCGACTACGCCCCAACGACTGTGGACGGTCCGATTGGACTAAGGTTGTTCTCGATTGGTCCGTTGTTCTCGAAAAACTTCACGATGGACCGACGGCGGGACACCTTGGAGTTTTGCGTACATAAGACCGCTTACGGCGCCGGTTCTTCTGGCCGGGCCTCTACCGCTCTGTGCGTCGTTATGTCACGACTTGCGAATTGTGTCAGCACCGGAAGAAACTTCTCCTTCCACCTGTCGGCCGACTCCATCCAATTGAAGTTCCCTCAGAACCATTCATTCGCGTAGGTCTTGACCTGCTTGGCCCTTTTCCGACAACGACTAGAGGGAATAAGTGGATCGCCGTCGCTACTGATCACGCGACACGCTACGCAATAACAAAGGCGTGATGACTAGTTGCGCAACTGACGTCGCCAATTTTCTCCTTCTCGACGTCATTCTCCAGCACAGTACACCTCGACAGTTACTTACAGACCGCGGCCGCTCGTGCTTGTCTCGCGTTCTGGACGACCTCCTACGCTCTTGTGCCACTGAGCACAAGCTGTTCACTGTCTACCACCTACAAACCAACGGTCTTGCGGCACGTCCCAACCGAACACTCAAAGAGATGCTGTCAATGTACGTTTCCAACCATCACCGCGACTGCGACGCCACGCTGGCCTACGTAACATTCGCGTATAACTCTTCCCGACATGACACCAAAGTATATTCACCCTTTTATCTTTTGTATGGTCGCGATACGACTTTGCCCTTTGACGCCATCCTACCTTCTGTGCCCCGCGTTGCCACTGAAGAGGCTCGTGAAATCATCGATCGCGCTCGCATGGCGGGTCAAGTCGCCCGATCTCGCTTATTAGCCTCGCAGCATCTGCAAAAAGATCGTTACGACCGGTGCCATCGCGATATTCAGCTCACCCCAGGTTCTTGGGTGCTGCTTTGGTCACCACGTCGTCGGGTCGGCCTTTCCCAGAAGCTTCTCTCTCGCTACACAGGACCTTATGAAGTCCTACGTCAAGTTAAGAACGTCAACTACAAGATCGGGCCGTTACAGTTTCATCCATCCTCAAGTCCGCCGCCTGTTGACGTCGTGCACATTTCGCGACTGAAGCCATACTTCGCTTGCAGTTCTTCGCCTACCATGCGCCGAGACGGCACTTCCCCACTCGGGGGTCCTGTTACGGAAGGATGAAAGAAGAGAGAGAGAGAGAGGAAGAAGATCGCGAGACTCTGGCTGCTGCGTGGTGTACTAGTCAGCCATTTTAACCCCATTGATTCTGCTTGTATATACATTGTAGATGCACTCATATACTCTCAACATCCTCGTAACAATATGTTCAGCAATAGGATTGGCAGAAGTTTGCTCTTACGAACAATTTTAGCATATGAGCCTTTTGTGAATTCTGCCCTTGGTGACTAAAGGTGATGAGGACGCCGATATAAGTGTACCAGCCAAAATTACGCTAAGGGATTGTCATATATATTATATGTTGCGACTGCATGTTGTATGTATCACCTATTCACGATGCAAGGAGTAGCTAGTGCCATATTCTGTACCAGAATCTCATTATTGTCGACCCAATAACAGAAATGTTGAACAAACTGCCGACAAGGAAAAAGGAAAGTATGCGCATTAGGTAGTCCTAAATTGACGTTTCAGCGGCAACGTCATCACCCTGCAGTATCGTCGGCCACCACTGGCTCGAGTCGCGAGCTACATGACATAGAGGAAGGCGCTCTGGCTCCCGATAGGGCTGGTCTTCGAAGCCGCCCTCTTCAGTGCGCTTTCCCTAACAAATATAAGGACGAAAGCACGCCACGTCGGCCTCCATTGCGTCGCTCCTTATATACGTGTCTCATTCCCTTAGTATAGCTTCTTTTCAATTGCACTGAGCATTTCTAAACCACCATTTTCTTTTTCCTTCTCTCACACTACCTATAAATTCGGCAACAAAACACGAGCCAACATCAACACCTCCTTTTCTTCAACCAACGAAAGACACCGCTCCGAACCTCTACAAAGCAGCGACTCTCCATCGACTTGAATAAGAAAGGACAAAGCAGCCCGCATGAAAAGGCGCGCTCTGCAAGGATATTACGCTTCGAAATCTCTCGCTGGCGTCGCCGGCGTCTACTTCGTGCGGCTGAGTGGAATAATGGTAGTGTTAAAAGTGGGGCAGGGAGAAAGCGGCCCGATGCGTGGGCGGTACGCGATACAGCAACCATGATTATCTACGCCTCAGACTGCGCTGCAGCAAAGCCGCACTTCGGGTTAGACTTTTAGGGCTTGCGAGTCGTGCACTGGCATGAAGCGGGCAGGCTTCGCTTCTGTAGTCAGGGTACTGGGTTAAAGCAGGCTCCGGTAACTGAACTCGATTCTCACTGGCTGGGCTTGGGACGCTGGTGCGAAAGACGCGACGTCCATTAGCGGCCCTGTGAAATCCGCACGAGGAGGACTGCGAGCAGATAATATGCGTGCTATAAAAATATAGACAAGAAAAAAGAACACCACGTTAAATTTGTATTAAGATGTCTCTTTAGTAGGATAGAAGAAGATATTAGACGTCATAGATGTTCGGGGGCGCGCGATGAGGAGCAGCAGAGTATTGGATGCAGTGTTGAACAGTGAAAGAATGTGTTTCTTTATAGTATACATGATATTGACGTGATTACGAACCCTGTGGATATAAAACACGCGATGTAATCGAAAGAACGCGCCAACACGGGATGAATGGACCAAGCAGCAAAAAGAAAGTATTGAACGCACGGGTTCTCTTCAACAGAGACTATGGAGCTACTATTTTTTGATAGAAAATGATAATATGGATAGAATTGAACAGGCTCTCAGGAATGGAGGAAGCCTAAAAACAGTGAAGAAGAAACTAGGAATAGGCAAGAATCAGATGTGTGCGTTAAGAGACAAAGCCGGCAATATCGTTACTAATATGGATGAGGTAGTTCAAGTGGCTGAGGAGTTCTATAGAGATTTATACAGTACCAGTGGCAACCACGACGATAGTGGAAGAGAGAATAGCCTAGAGGAATTCGAAATCCCACAAGCAACGCCGGAAGAAGTAAAGAAAGCCTTGGGAGCTATTCAAAGGGGGAAGGCAGCTGGCGAGGATCAGGTAACAGCAGATTTGTTGAAGGATGGTGGGCAGCTTGTTCTAGAGAAACTGGCCACCCTGTATACGCAATGCCTCATGACCTCGAGCGTGCCGGAATCTTGGAAGAATGCCAACATGATCCTAATCCATAAGAAATGGAACGCCAATGACTTGAAAAATTATAGACCGATCAGCTTACTGTCCGTTGCCTACAGGGTAGTTACTAAGGTAATCGCAAATAGAATCAGGAACACCTTAGACTTCTATCACCCAAAGGAGCAGGCAGGATTTCATATAGGCTACTCAACAATAGACCATATTCACTATCAGTCAGATGATAAAGAAATGTGCGGAATATAACCAACCTTTATATATATAGCTTTCATTGATTACGAGAAAGCATTTGATTCAGTCGAAACATCAGCAGTCATGCAGGCATTACGGAATCAAGGTGTAGACGAGCCGTATGTAAAAATACTGAACTATATCCATAGCGGCTCCACAGCCACCGTACTCCTCCATAATGAAAGCAACAAAATTCCAATAAAGAAAGGCGTCAGGCAGGGAGATACGATCTCTCCAATGCTATTCAGAGGGTGTTTACAGGAGGTATTCAGAGACCTGGATTTGGAAGAATTGGGGATAAGAGTTAATGGAGAATACCTTAGTAACTTGCGATTAGCTGATGATATTGCCTTGCTTAGTAACACAGGGGACCAATTGCAATGCATGCTCACTGACCTGGAGAGGCAAAGCAGAAGGGTGGGTCTGGAAATTAATCTGCAGAAAACTAAAGTAATGTTTAACAGTCTCGGAAGAGAACAGCAGTTTACGATAGGTAGCGAGGCACTGGAAGCGGTAAGGGAATACATCTACTTAGGGCAGGTAGTGACCACGGATCCGGATCATGGGACTGAAATAACCAGAACAATAAGAATGGGCTGGGGTGCGTTTGGCAGGCATTCTCAAATCACGAACAGCAGGTTGCCACTATCCCTCAAAAGGAAAGTGTATAACAGCTGTGTGTTACCAGTACTCACATATGGGGCAGAAACCTGGAGGCTTACGAAAAGGGTTCTGCAGAAATTGATGACGACGCAACGAGCTATGGAAAGAAGAATGATGGGTGTAACGTTAAGGGATAAGAAAAGAGTAGATTGGGTGAGACAGCAAACGCGGGTAAATGACATCTTAGTTGAAATCAAGAAAAAGAAATGGGCATGGGCCGGACATGTAATGAGGAGGGAAGATAGCCGATGGTCATTAAGGGTTACGGACTGGATTCCAAGGGAAGGGAAGCGTAGCAGGGGGCGGCAGAAAGTTAGGTGGGCGGATGACATTAAGACGTTGGCAGGGACAACATGGCCACAATTAGTACATGACCGGGGTAGTTGGAGAAGTATGGGAGAGGCCTTTGCCCTGCAGTGGGCGTAACTAGGCTGATGATGATGATGATGATGATGATGATGTATGCCGGGAGTTTATTTTAACGTTAACATATCTTTCCTAAATCGCCATGGCATTAAGCATAAAACTATTTATTGAGCTGAATATTCAAAGAGCTATACATTACTTGCATTAAACATCAAAACGCATATTTCCCGAATTAAAAAAAATAAACTAATTATCATTTCATTCAATTACATTAGCTCATATATTTCCATGCGCGAACAGAAGCCAACGACTTCACAAGGCACATCTACGCCGAGCTAAATGTGAAACTTGCAACAGTTTTGAGATAAGTGCATTGAAACTTCAGGTAAAATCCCACTTTTGTTCCACTTACCCCATACGGCGAAGCTGTATACGGCTAGCCGATTCGTCTGTCCGTCCGTCCGTCTGTCATCTCCTGTAACGCGAAAACTCCTCCGGCGCAACCCCATGCGCATGCACGAAAAAAAGAAAGAGAGAGAGAGAGAGAGAGAGAGAGGGATGCGGGATTAGCCAACACCACTTAGATAGCGCAAGGCCTGATTATTACGGTTCATGACGTCACTCTACCTGGCCCAAAATTTTCATTAAGAAGACGGGCGTGATGGAAGCGCTGACGTCAAAATCACGGTTGCCTACACGGACGCATCTCCATCGCATTCTATGGCAGTAGGAGCAGGTAACATTACACCTAGGATCGGAGTGAAAAGACCTTGGATTATCAAGGTGGTGTTGGATTAGCTGCGCCAGTAGCGACGTCGATGCTTTCCGTCGCAGCCGAGCGCACGCGCAGCAGTTTCTCTCCGGCTCCGAAGTGGGGTAGGCCACGCGTTATACGCACTCTTTTGGAGCAGGCAGCTTTCGATCAGCAACGCCGCGAGCAGAACCGGGAGCGAGCTTGTCTACGCCGTGCCGATGCGACAACCCAGGCGCATGAAGAGGCTCATGCAGCCGAGTGCAAGCAGCAACAGCGTACCGAGGATGCGGCAGCATACCAAGCCGTCGTTTAATGAATTGTCGGGATTAACCCAGTAATAAACGCCGGGGCCACACGTTTCAGCTTCGTTGGTTAACCATCTGTATGGAGTGCTTGGGCAGGGAATTTTTTCTTTCTTTCGGGGGGGGGGGGGGGGGGGTGGAGGATCTAAGCGCAACTCGCATGAAAACTCGATTAGCAGTAAGTACGAAAGAGAGCTAATAACCGGTTGGCATATCAAAAGCCTAACCTTTCATGCAGAATTAAAATTAAATTAAATTCTAGGGTTTAACGTGCCAAAACCCGACATGATTATGAGGCACGCCGTGGTAGGCGACTTCGAAAATTTCGACCACCTCGGGATCCTTAACGTGCCCCCAATGCACGGGACACGGGCGTTTTTGCATTTCGCCCCCATCGATATGCGTCCGCCGAAGCCGGGATTAAATGCCACGACCTCGTGCTTAGCAGCGCCACACCTTAGCCACTAAGCCACCACGGCGGGCCTTCACGCAGAAGATGCCGGACCCTCTAAAGAGTGGTAACCGAGGTTTGCGAGCCCTTTTCGCATAGAGCTCAGAATTTGAAGGGGTTCTCCTTAGGCTACGAGCCGTTCTCTACGGTGCACTCCTCCACGCCTCTAGTCGTGCTTGTGCTTCAAGGCAAGCTCATTTTTTTGTGACTTCGGTGCACCTAACTTCGATGTGCAGCTTTGCTATTATACTGTGCAGGCACGTACCCAGGATGTTTTCTTTTTTTTTTTAGTGGGGGGTCCAACCCAAGGCAACTTTCCTCTGCAAATGAGGGGGGTATATTTACTAGTACAAATGTGAATAACGCCCACCATTCGCCATAAAAACGCATAAACCCCCAAAAGAACAATTAAATAAGGTGTATTTTTCAGGTACGCCTGTGCGATACACCTGTCCTTTACTTAGCAAACAAAGAACCACGTCAAATGAACTCGCGAAGAAGAAATGTGAATAACGCCCACCATTCGCCATAAAAACGCATAAACCCCCAAAAGAAAAATTAAATAAGGTGTATTTTACAGGTGCGCCTGTGCAACAAACCTCTCCTTTTCTTGGCAAACAAAGAACCACGTCAAATGAACTCGCGAAGAAAGAACACTGCCAAGAACAAGTGAAGAAGCCCCGAGAGTGTCAAATAAAGATACCTTGGCAGAACAGAACTTAAAGGAAAAGCAGTTGACAACAAAGGCACACGGACTGCGCGGAGTTGTGTTACTCCGCCAGCCAATCACAGCAGCAAACAAAATCGTCGTCATGCGGCCTTTTCAACATGGCGTCGTACTTGATACCTCCGGAGCGTCTGCTGTTCTTGAAGAGTCTTTTCATCGGCGGAAGCAATGAGTCGTGCAGCAGACAGGGACAAAATGTAAGGAGTCTGAGCATTTCACTCTTCAAAAGTCTACGGTGCAGTTCATTTCACTGCTGAACCCGTTTTACTCATGAAAGTTCACCGCCAACTGAAGTGAAACCTCACAACAAATAGCTGTAGCGAAGCAAGCATGTTATTTCAGTTCAATAAAGAATTAGGCACACGCCATTCCACTATAATAGGCGAGGGAAATGTATAAAATTACGCGCTAATAATTTCATTGTTGTAGTTACCGCCTTATTTGGGTAGCAGAAAAAGTTTGAAGTACGAATTATTTGCGGCCTCACGGAGGCATAGTAACTGGCGGTTATGAGGGCGTGGGCTTCATCGAAAACTTAAGTTTTATCCGACTATAGTAGTGATTTTTTAATTAGCTCTGAAATAATTATACAGAAATATATATTCGTGGAACAATCACAGTTCTTTTGGATCCCTCGTTTAGTGATTCGATAGAAGTGCCACAACCGACTCGTATTGTTATTTGGGAAATTACGTAACCATGTGTGGCCGCCAGTAGCGTACAACCGCATATGGCGCAGGAAGCTGTGATTCTACACGCACTACGCCCACCGCGGAAGGTTAGAAAAACGCCTACATAAGCACAGCAGACAAGCGGCAACGTTAGGCGGCTCGAATAATAACTGTAGAAGCGCCATTAACACACGGAATTGTCCTCCACTTCCGACGGCGTTATCACTGCTTCCTCTTCAAATAAAAGATGTTGATTCATGAATGTTTTCACAAACAACGGTTAAATTTGGTAATTTTCGCTTTTCTTTCCTGTTTGGCTGTTGCCTTATCTCTGTCTTTTAGTAGATCGCTTAATTTGTCACCTCCTTGCTACTCTTGTTTCCAGTTGCCCATTTTGCACGAAAATGCTGTACAATTAGGGAAAAACCAAACGAGGTAATGGGTGACAGTCATATTGCTTAAGGGTTTAACGGTTCTTCCAGGGTTTGATGATGGACGCTGTCTCACATTTTTTTTTCCACCTTGTCTAAACCATATCACTGGTATATGGTTCTGAGGATCTCTCAGCGTCGCGGCGAGCCGTCACTCGAGGAAATACTTCAACAAAAAGAAAAGTTAAACGCAATTGGCATTTTCTCTGGCCCCAACTCGTTCCATGTATATGCAGACCAGCTGACCACGAAACGAATCCCTTTCCTGGTCCCTGGATCAGTCTAAATGAAGAAGGTTGAACTAACGAAGCAACAACGATGCGCGTGACCGTTGAATAAACGGTGACAGCTGAATGCATCTGGAGTTATCCAGGCGGGCACCGAATTGATGACGAAACTGGCCTTCACATCCCAGGAGACGCCGATAATTATCGCCATCCAAAAGGAGTGAAAAAGGCAGCAAAATGTTGACCACCGAATAGCTGTCAAGTCTCAACATTGATTTGGCGGCGCTTTAGGAATGTGTGTGAGAAATGGTGGCGTGGGCGGGGAAGGGGGGGAGTCTGCGTCCTAAATTCGGGGGGATGGGGTCCGGCCCCCCCCCCCCAGGACCCCCTTGGGTACGTGCCTGATACTATGCTTGATTTTTTGTAGGATATGTATTTGCAGGAAGGGTACACGTGGCCATACCAATAACGGCGTGGATAGCAAAAAAAAAAGAGTAATAATATTAACGAATTACATCGCAGGCGTCCGTATAGCAGAACACTGGGGAGATGTGAATTTTCTCCTTGTATGGAAGTTCCCCCTTTTCGCGAAAGAACGACGCAGTGCTGCATGAGGCGAAACCTAAGAGAAGCCGCAAGATTGTTCTGCACCGGAAATGAAGGCGCGCCGCAGGGTGTCCCAGAGAAGGTGGGTATAATACCAGGAACGAAGCAGCACGCAGCGAGCGCGAAAATGTATGCCGCGGCACGTTCACTCGCACGTAATGTGACCGCACTAACCAATGCAGCAGCGGCAAAGGAATAGTAGAAGTGAAAACGTGCGCAGAAAACGCCGCCTCGTCTTACGGAAATTCACTACAAGTGGCTAGGTTTTGTTGCTAAGCTAGTATAGGTGAGGTTTCAGCGAGCCGGGGAAAAGCTAGTTAGCTGGAGACCGCAACAGAAAACAGCACTCGTTAACGCGTTCTCAGCTCCGTAAGCACGTTGCGGCTGCATCCTGTTGCGGCTTGAGGTGGCGTTTAGACCGTGGTGGATTCCTGGCCCAAATTCCACCTCGAGCCGCAAAAAACTGATTGACAGCAATGAAATCAAGAAGGCAGTGTTTTCGATCCGGGATTGACGGTCCTGGGAACGTGATTCCGGGAAACATGACCTTGGCAACCTCGAGGATGGGTCGGTGCTAGAGCGACTACGTTTTGCCGGACGATAAGGGCAGAGTTCTATCGGGCATTTAGCTGCGATGTATCGCCACCGGGTGTGTGTTCAATGCGGGAGAATTTGTAGCCGGCTCTCGCAAAATCATGGCTATCGCAGTGTTAAAGAAAGAGGAGCTGCTGCTGTTGGTAGTAGAACTCGGTATGGATAATAAATTATTAACCATAAGATGAGGAATTCCGAAATTCGCACGGCGATTGACGAAGTAGGTTTCGATGAGGACGACCTCACGAATTCCCGGGAAAAGATATGTCGTGAGAGGAAAGAAAGGCAGGAAGAGATGGAAGAAATGCAGAAAGAAATTGATCTCGCGAAAATAAAATTAGAGCAAGCGAGATTAGCGCTCGATGCGGTTACGGCGTCGTCACAAACAGAAAGCGGCAAAATGACGAGTTTGCTTCAGCCGTACAAAACGGGCGATGACATCGGTCTCTACCTGATTAATTTTGAACGGATTTGTGAGAAACAATCATTTCCCCAAGACGCATGGCGGGTGCGTTTGCTTGCGCTGTTGCCGGGAGAAACCTCGCAGGTCGTTTATAGCCGGGCTGAACGCAGCCGAGACAGGCGTGTACAGTTCAGTGAAGGCGAAATACGCAAAATACGAGCTTTCCACAGAGGGACCTTTGGAGATAACGAGACAGTAGCTGCCGCCTCAAATGGGCTACCGGAAGGCTACCCTTACCTTTTCTCGAACAGCTCAGAGTAACTACTTAATAAAAGTGGGTGCACATAAAAGTGGGTGCAGTGGGGCATGGCTTTGACGAAGTCCAAAGCAGGCGGACAAGCTCAGCAGATAAGTCACAACGGTGAACAAAGTGCCCAAAAAGACTATGAAACACCTAGCTGTGGAGACGTAGTTCAGCCGGAGGAATAAATCTTTCTGATTTCTTCGACAGGACTCAAGGTAGAGCGGTCTTTCTTTTGTTGACCCATCAGAAGTGAGCTTCAACGCTGCACTGACTTCTGGATACTAATGGGGGTGGGGGGGAATTGACTCATGTTAAACGCACAATGAATGCTCATTGCCGTATGGAGACGTAACAGACTCCTCCGCCGCCAGGAAAATCGGCCTGAGGGTGACCAGCCGTCAGGTTGCCTGAAGCATCGAGGTTCCCTTACGAACTGATTCGCGCTTTCCAGATACGCTAGCGCCGCCGCGCGGATTTTTCCGGAACCCGGAAGGAGGTGATGGATTTCCCGCTCACGTGGTTTCTGCAGCTGTGTTGATGTTTTGGTACTCTTTGATATGGAAAAAAAAAAACTGGTGACGAGCGAAGAGCAACCACATGTGCAGTGTGCCACAATGCACAGATCGTACAATAGTGGGAAAAGTATTGAGAAAAGCACCACTTTCCAAAAGAAAAAAAAAACGAAGGAAGTTGTGGGCGATCAAGCTCCACATCGGGAAGCAAGTGAGCGAATAAATGGTCGTATTCAGCAAGCATTTCAACAAAGAAGACTTTTTTTGGGGCCACCTTGGTGAATGTAATTGGCTGTTGCTCAATGATTTCATTATATCTTTGTGGCGAGCCCTTAAGAAAACGGGGGAAGAGAAACGCCGTACCTTCGCAACAGATCCCGCTGCGGTCCTACGAATCAAGAGTGAGACCTAGGGTTGTCCGAAGAACGCCCTCCACAGATTCCCAGAGTAAATTTAGGTACGCAAGTGTCACCGTTCATTAAGTTTTCTGCCGGCACTCGCGCTGTTTCGGCAAATACTCTGCGACGGTGCCTGACGCTGCGTCGCGAGCATTGCAAACTCTAGAACGTAATCCGCAACTGTTCTTAGAAGCTTTGTGTGAGAATGAAACAGGCGGTCTATGCACAAGGCGCTCGCTTGTTTCTTTGGCCGTAGTGAAAGGTTTATACCGATCGGAGGTCGAGCGCACGCGTCTCTGATTTTGTATTTTTGTTTGGTCTTAAAGCATTTCTTCTAAAACAATGTTGCAGGAAACAATGGCCAGGACTACGTACCTGAAGCGGTCATTTATGAACATTGCGCATGCGAGCTTTCCTACAGCACGCGAAAACGCTAATTGTGCTGAAAACGGGGCGCGCTGGCACACCTCATCGTCTCGCTCATACATTGTAAATCTACGCTACTGAAATGTTTCCCTGTTATCTGGCATCTTATTAACAAACATTCCGCAACTAATTTGGTGCGCGGAGCCATTTATCTCGTCGTGAATGCACAACGTTTATTTTATGCAGCGGCATGGGGGGTACTGCGCTTTATTTACATCCGAGCGCTGCCGATTAACTGATTGTCGTCAATTCTTGTACATCACGTATAGATTAAAAAACGTAAGGAGAAATGGTGACCTTTACGGCGCCGGTTACTTTGCAGTATGCGGCGGGGCCTCTCACACCGCTTGTCTGCAGGCAGAGTCACTCGGCCTGGACAGCCGCGCTTGTAGTCTCTCGTACTTCACAGCATATTATATGGCCAGCGTTAAACGCAGCCTCTCCCTCTACAACACATCTCTGCGTTTCCTTAGCAATGTCAAGGATCGCGCTAAAGATACCAGAGGCCCGTAAGCAGCCTGCTTCTGGACGTACGCACGCTTTCGTATCGCCTTCATCACCTCTATCCCAGCCGTATTGAAACGTTCTCCGCGCCATCTATAGGCGCTGAAAAGTGCGAATAGCTGTGAACCCACCGCAGCCGGGGTCTTAGTACTGGTGTCATTGCGGCGTTTTTCCTTGGGAAACACAAGTACACACACACTCTGGTCCTCCGTGCCCACCTAACGAAAGCGATGAAGAGCATCCCGTGCTGTACGTCAGTCGAAAACTGACGCCGCGAGAAGAGGCGCTTAGAATTTCTGAGGGAGAGTGCTTCTGCGTAGTAATGGTCATTCAAAAGCTTGCGTGCTATATTCAAGGCACGAAATTCACGGTAGAGAGCGACCATTGTTCTCTTGCATGGCTGAAGCAAATGTCGGGGGGAAAACAGGAGACTGCTAAGATGAAGTCTCATTTTGCAGGAATGTAACTTCGAGGTCAACTCAGGGAAGGGAGCTAGGGAAGAATGCAGACGGTCTGAGCCGGGTATTTTAAGCAATCAATTCCAGGTATTTAAAAAAGCATGTTATCGATCATATTAAGACAGGGAACACTAATCTCTGTATTGAACGGCAGGCCTACTGGACGCTATGATCCCCACATCGCTTTGAAAAGATATATATATCTATATATATATATATATATATATATATATATATATATATATTCTTCGTGGTCGAAGTCAGCGCAGCGTTGACGCTGATTGTTGACGAATCAACAAAAGAAGCCTCTAGTTGAAGCTAACAACCTGAACTAATTGATGAAAAGGGCCAACATCGAAAGCTACCGTTGGAAAGGCTTCGACTTCGGATTCCGAGTTTGCTACGCGCATGCGCCATATGCGTGGGCAAAGTCACAACATAGGAGGCGTAGTTCGGCGGAACGGTGCAGTTTTGTGACCGATTCGACGATCGTGATTGGTCGCGATACAGTCATCAGATTCCCTAGTCTAGTCCCCTAGGGACGACGACGGTATTAAAAGCGGGTGCCTGTAGTGTAATGAGTTGGTGGATGACGTGACCTGATGTGAACTCAGACGTTTGATATGCTCTCACATGGAGTGGGTTTCCGTATCTGGAGTCAGTGTAAAAGATGGAAAATAAACCTTTCTTCCTTTATTGCTACTGTCGGACGTACTCGTCAATGAGCTTGGTGGATTCCTTACCCAAACTCCACTTCGAGCCGCAACAACCCTCACTTCCTGTCTCATGGACTTGCGATTTTGCCGTTGAGGAGACTTAGCGCAAAAAAAAAAGACGGAGACAAAGGAAGAGGAAACTAACGCAAGCGCTATACTGTTAACTGTTTATTAGCAGGAAAGGTTCGTGCATATCTATACGTATATACTTCTTGCCACGCATGCGCGCAAAATATACAGAACAACACCTCACAATGACTCATGAACCCAAATGGCGGAATATGGGGAATTTACTTACAGAAGCGCGCGGTATTATCGGCGGCTAACTTATAAAACCCTCGGTTATATTTGGTACAATATGGTTCCAGCGCCAGTCCTGAAGTGGTGTCACTGCTCGTGCCTAGAATGATTGTTCCTGAGCAGCGAGCTTTAACGCATTAATGACGAAACTGCTCATTCTTTCAAATCCTCATGTACCAAAAACAAGGGTTGTCAACAAGACATCTATCTGATCTATACCATAAGATATGTCCTTGATTTTTGTAACTGGCACGTGCTACATGTAAAATCTCAAGTGCAGAGACAGTTCATCTAATGTAGCATTCTTTGCATTCAGCATATATAGGCTTCAAAGTAAGACAAACTTACACTGTACTTCACGTGTTTCTGTCTTAGACGGCAACCCGGTATATCATGTTGCATTTTATGCGTAACGCAACCTAACTTTCATCACTGCAGCCTTTTACGAAACAGGCGCCGAAATTTTCGATCCCATCCTTCGTAAGCCGCTTTGCTCAGTCACTTTCCCTAATATGTTCCACATTAGGGTTGGCTAGAATTTGCTTTTACATAAACTTCTTGCATGAAAATTTTCTTTTTTTTTCATATAGGAGCCCAGGACCCGTATTTCCAAGGAACTTATTTCACTAGGACTGCTCCGGCGCCAGACGGAACTTACGAAGAAAAGGTTTTGTGAATTCAGCTCATGTTCTTTAATCCTGATGAGCAGCAATCATCAGCATAAATTCGGGATCCAGCCTTATCACTTAAAATACGTGCTCGAGCTGTACACTGTTTACTGTTTACGTATACAGAAGCACTCTGTCTTCGTTAAAAGCATTATTTGCAGTCAAGAAAAGTGGAACAAGATCGTAAAACCACACTTTTTACTGTGGTTTCAAAAAGCCGCCTAAGACTGCCGGCTTGTTCCTTAATAGTCTGCCCTCTCCATTCTCTCCTCCTCCTACCGGTGATGCCCTACTTAAAATCGTAGGACAACAGTTTTCACAGCTGCTCGCCGACATCTTGACTCTTTTATTCATTACTTGAGAGTCAAAATGCTAAAGCGAAAGTATTGTGCCCATCAGAAGGCAAGAGGAAGATGAGACTCCTCTAAAACACAATATTTCACTGGGTACTTCCCTCCCTTTTGATTTTCTTTCGATGAACACACCTTGAAGAGGGTGTGTTTGTCACAAAGTGGCTGTGACGTGGCATGCATAATGCATTTCTCTCGGCGCTGAAACTGCACAGCCGAAAAAGTTTCCATGCAGCTCAGTTCGCGCCTCTTGGGCTCATGTAATATGCAGAGCCGATTCAGGCCTCCTTTCGCGTTTGCGCAAAAGGTCTAGAGAGATAAACCGACAGTGATTTAAGTATGCCCCTCCTCATCTGCAATGTTACGTCCACAGCTAGTTCTCTCTCAAACAACTTCGGTTTTCTTTTTTTTTTCACTTCTGCGAACGCTTAAACCATGCATATTGCGGACGCTTTGCGCGAATGTGCTTCTTTTTCCAACTTATTCTACGCCACGGTCGTTTTCACAGTTTACGGACGCGCGCTGAGAAACATTATAGTTTAAATAACGATGCGAAAAAAAATTTCTTCTATTTTCTCTGAGCAGAAGAATAATTCCCCAATCCCCACTGTCTTTGGACTGCCCCAAAGATGCTACCGGTCCGGAGTGAAGGCATTCAAATGGTGATTTGTATAGGAGATCAAAAAGGTTGTAGTCGTTGGAAGGAGTGGACATAAAAGGTGCTGATGATGATCGCGACGAATTCAAACGAGAACAGGTAGTTTGGACTATGTCCCTTACGCAACTGAATTACCCTGAATCATATGCACAACAGCAGAACTAATAGTTGGGTTAGTTGGCAAGTATTCACGGGGAAATTGGTAGCGCGCACAATATACAAAGACGCAGAGATGGTGGACACACGAGCGTTTACTCCCAACTGTTTATTTTTTGCGAAGAGACAGAACATAAATGGCGCCAGCTATATGCGCTGAGCATGTGCAAAACAAGTCGTCAATTTTTATAAAAACAGACTACAAAGGTTCAAGCAGCATTCAAGCATACAAATTCTTTGTCAGTGATAGCAACCGATGGGTGACTGGTGCATTTTTCAGCACACCTTCTTATACGGAATGCTTCTGTAATTTCATGTGTTAGTTTATTTTTATCTGAAAACAAAATATCATGGTCCAAAAATACTGGTTCACAATGACATAGGTTACAGTGGTTAGACAAATGCGAATGATTTTCTTTTCCGACAGAATGTTGACGTTCTATTAGACGAGTGTTTATGCACCGACCCTGTTTGTCCTACGTACTTCTTGCCACATGTTAACGGAGTCCAGTACACAACACCCATTGGGCACTTTGTGAATTTTTTATCTTCTTTATAAGCGCAGCAGCATTTTCTTTTTCTGATGTCAAACTTTTTTGAAATAGCTTGGCACAGTTTTTGCACCTTGTTAGGAGCGCTGAAAACCACTTCAACGCCACACCGGCTGGCAGCAATCTTTAGCCCACGCGAAAAATAATGGACATAAGGTATGCCTGTGTATGCCTGTTCCTTGAATTTATTGTTTGTACATCCTTTACTATCTTAATTGCCTTCTCTACCACTCTGCAAATAATGTTTCCCGGGAATACCACTGAAGCTTGTCCTGTTACCTGCCTAGCACAGCTTTCTTTCATTCGGTGGCAGCAAGATTTTACGAACACCGCCCGAAGGCACGACACTGCTATTTCACTTTTTACAATGTTTGAATGTCCTGATTTGTATTGCAATATAGGCTTTATTGTTTTCTTTTTCTTTTTTAGCTGATATCCGAAGAAAACGAACTAAAGTTTCTTGATTTATCTTTGCGATTGCTACCCGACCAAACACACTGGATGTACAGCTCAAGATCGATAAAGCCCATATTACATTACAAATCGGGGAATTCAAAGATTGTAAAAAGTGGAATAGCAGAGTCGTGCCTTCGGGCGGCTTTTGTTAAATTCTTGTTGCCACCGAATGAAAGAAAGCTTTGCTAAGCAGGAAACAAGGCAAGTTTCAGTGGTACTCGCGGGAAACATTGTTCGCAGAGTGGTGGAGAAAGCAATTAAGATAGTAAAGAATGTACAAACAATAGATTAAAAGAACAGGCATACACAGGCATACCTTATTTCCATTATTTTTCGCATGAACTAAAGGATGTCGCCAGCCGATATGGCATTGATTGGGAAAATTCACATGTGTAGTGAATTTATTTATGCTGTATACCCCCAGTGCCAGAAAGGCATTGCAGTGGGGAGAGAGGGGGGAGGGGTTCATACTTCATAAAACAATGATAATATCAGCAGAACTTCATTTGTGATGCATATAAACAAAGATTAAGATGAATATGTTAACATGGCCTACCGAAACAATAATCAAACATATAACAATAAAATAAAGTTAGCATAGCGTTCTAGTAAAATACACATAAACAGTGTTGAACAGTAGGCATCAACATATGTCAGGCGGGAAAAGGGAACTGAAATAGTCGAAGCATTCGGATTTACCGCTGTTGTCACGAGCATTCGCAAGTTACGCGGCCTTAAAGCACAATGGGCAACAAAACGAGGCTATCGGAACATTCACGTGCCCGTTATGGAACAATCTGGCCCTAGGGCGAAGCAGCTACTCAAGAAAGACCAACTAGTTTTCTGCATCGCCGCTAACGAAAGACAGTCAGCGAATTCGCCCTAAACCAACTTCCAAGAACCACGCATTTTGTGCGCGTGTTTGTCGGGGCGTCGCTAGACGTGTCTGGTTTGCAGCTCGAAATAACCTCAATCTAATCCTGGTTCGAGTGTGTTATGTTCACGTTACATGCTATGCACTTCAACCACGAAGAAACAGTGCTTATCAGACCGTGCAAGACGCACAAGCCGACGGCGAAAATGCGCCGGAAGCACGTTCTCTGCTTCCCTTCCAACAAAGAAAAACCAAGGTGGCTGACATAAGAGTGAAGCTGACGTGTTCCGAGTAGTTACTTGAACATCGAAGCCATGACGTGAAGACGAGGACTGGAGGCGCGAAGATATACAGGAGCGTGTCTTTGGCGTTATCGTTAATCCAGCAAATAGGTGTGTCGTGTCATTGCTTCCTTTACTAGATGCCTGCCGCATGAGTGGAAAACCAGCTGTCAAGCCCTTTCCCATTTCTCCTCTCCACTAGTGTCGGTCGGTAGCACCACACGTGGCTGGCGGAACCACTGATCACTACCTCGCGTGGTTTCCGAAATCTTCATCAGGCTTGCGCGCCGATCTCTGAGCTATGATTGACCTTAATCACAGCTTATCGTATGTTTGCAGGCATCGCAGGCGACAGCTATTATAGAGCCAGACAACCAGTCTTTAAAAAAGGGCACCTATAAGATTCTGCCAACTGTGCCTTCACCGCGGTACCGACCCCGTAAACACCATGCGTTGGGTCACGTGCCGTCGCCAGCCGCCCGGCATGAGACTGTTCGCCGCGAACGCCACCTCGCGACACACTTTAACAACTGAGGGCAGGCTCGTTGTCCTGGAAGCTCGAACCATTCCGCAGACATCTAGTAAAGCGGGCAATTGCTATATGCACCGCGGGGGACCGGCCAAGAAAGTGGATTGAATATTGCAAATCGTATTCAAAATTAATAGCACCTGCCTTGTAAACAAAAGTGGCAATCCTTACTTCCTCTACTTGTTCTGCTTCTTCCTAATCTATGCTTTCCCTCTTCTTCTGCTTTTTCTTTCTTTTTTACTTCTTCTTCTGCTTCGTCTCCTTCCTACTTCTTTCCTCCCTCTCTTTCTTTCGACACACCTCATGTACAGTTTCCTCATCTTCTTCCTCCCCCTTTCTACATCATCTTCCGCTTCCCCTTCTTCCTTTTCTACTACTTCTTCTCATTCATTACCCTCCCTTGTTCGCCTCATTCCGCTGCGGCTGGTATCTGCCTACTTGACCGCGCTGTAAAAGCGCGGCCTAATTTCGCGGCTCTGCCGCCCGAGACCGTCCGAGCAGCGCCGCATGTCGGTGCTCTCGGGAGCGAGACAGCGCGTTCTCCATTGCGCGCAGCTACGCGCGCAGCGCTACTAGAATGCATGTCGCAGCCAGATGGATTATGGAGATGCGCCACGCTTCACGAACAGATGGCGACGCCCAAATTAAGGTTGTCCGTTGGCGAACGCTGTGAGAAATGGACCGAGCAAGCGAAGTTCGCAGAAAGTGGGAAACATTCCGAAGAAACTTTCCCTTTGACTAAAACAGCGCGACAACATATAAAGTTATTCTGCCAAATTTATACGGCTCGTGTGTTTCTTTCGTCTTTTATTGTTTTTTTTATTTGTCGTCATTTGGTTTGAACGGACGTTATTAAAGAAATTGCCGGTGACAGATAACGCTTACCTGCGTTTCCGTGCGAGTTTTCGGAGATTGAAAATTACTTGCCTGAAAAGCAACAATTTTTACATATCTGAATAAAAAAAATCGCAAGAAAGAGAGCTGGCTTTCCGCCATACGTTGCAAGTGCGAAATATAAGCTGAGCAGCATAAAGTCCCGTTTTCTGCGTTGAATCTGTGAGACGAGCGCCACTTACCTTGAATCACGTATGCAATTGCACCTTTATTATGCGGAACCAACTAGCATTGCTTTCGAGGTATGCGCCATTAAATTATGCTGCAAAGTGCATTTGCGCTCCAGATAAGAGTTTCCAAAACGCATGCATAGAGCATGTGAAGAACATCTTACCTTGAGCCAATTGATTTTCTAACACATTTTGCGGAGGGATTCCTCGAAGGGGTTCCTGGTCCCAACATTTCTGCTGAAAATGATTTCATTACTACTTAGGTAGAATTTCGCTACTGTTACATGCACCCTAAAGTGACTAATTAATATGTGTATTACTCAGTCATATTAATTAACAAATTGAGATTATAATATGTAGTGCAAGTAACGTGTTTCTTTTCAGGTAATCCACCTGAGCCGACCGACTAGCAGTATATGCTCCAAGCAATTGAAAAAAAAAATATTTTATTTAAAGATTACAAAAAAGAGATAATGTTCTATGTGTACTTCACCGTGTATTTTTTAGCAGAAATCTGTCCATAAACAGACATACAATATAACAAGCAATAATTACATTGCTCGTGTGGCCGATATTCCAAAATCGTCGTTTTAGAATCGATTGTCTCCTCTAAAATCCATAATGTTTTGTTATAATCAACACTGAGAGAACATCGGTAATGCAGTTCTAGAGAAAATCGGTAGTAAAGAAAATGGAATTCTCAGCGAGAAAGTAAAATACTAATTTCGGAAAGCGCTGTTCATTAACATGAGTGTATCACTCGTGAAGTTCCATTTGCACTTGTCAGCAATGCGGCCCTCCTTCTCACTGAAGCTTTGTCGCATCTTTCAATCATGTGAACCGTCAACAATTGCATCAGCTGAAGAGAGCAAACGTGCTATGTTTTTGAATTACGCAGACAACGCGGCATTTCGGTGAGCTTCGAGTGCATTGTTTGTTCAGGATTATCAAAGCTAACAAATGTTTTCAGCTCCCATACAGCCGGTGAAAGGAGCATCGATCTAACATTGCCGAATATAGTGCAGTGCAACTTTGCAAGTGCAGTTCAATCCCTATATCCACGCAGAGTAAGTTCTGCAAATATCGTATGTTGATCAGCTCACCGGGCAGGGTAAATGTACTTTCGCTTCTGTAACAGCATTTTGATAAAAAGAACACCGTCTGGATTTTTTTTTTCTTTTTTACGTACAGAATTGTCCACGAAGGAGCACTTGCCATTATTAAGTTAGATGTGTATCGGAGACGGGCTTACACAATAGAATACATATACGCTTACAATCTCAACGGAACCTGATAATATTCTTAAAAGGTTTCAAACAATTTAACCAGTAAATATAAACGTTTTAGTGGAATGTTTCTGAAAGAAGGATGTTTCTCTTTAAAAACAATCGTTCCTGCAAATAAGTTTGTTGAATGCATTCATTGCAGAGAGATATATATTCGACAGTAAGTAACAATGTGGTTTGAGGGTTATGTATCTAAGAAAAAGAGCAAGCTACATAGTATTGTTGATTGGATTTTCTGTAACCTTAGGAATGAGTGGGAGGTCGAAAAGGGAATATGCTTCTTGTAGCAGTAGCTTCTCATTTTCTCAAATAACAAAACTGGCTTTTTATCTTAAGATTATTCTGCAAAGTCTGCCTTGAGTGCCACGCTATAAATGTTGTCAGAGTAATATTGAACAATGCTTTGAAAGAAAAGCAAGTTCATGCAGTATCATATGATTATTCTGCACATAGTGTTTCTCGATTCATTTAAAAGAGCTCTGAATTTGAATGTTTCGTCCATTAGTCCAAGTTACTTTTATCGGCTCTGTAACAAAATGGGAATTATTTCACGTTTCAACGGTTGGCACTTCTGGCAAATTTTGTAGCGGTAAAGTTTAAGAATATCAGGCGCAAAATGATAGCGATTCAAGATACTATGTAAGGACGCGCGAACAAATAGACTTTGTTTTCATTATGTTCCTGCAATAACGTGCAATTATAGGTAATGGGTCAAACCCACCAGACAACCAAAATTTGAACAATTCCTGAAGAGCAGAACAAATCGCTGTAGAAAGCAACAGGACCACGATCTAGCAGCAATGCCTGTTCCGGTGCTATAACTCTTTAGCACTTTTCGCGCTTGGCAAGTGGCCAAAATGACGCCCAGCCCATGACATCAATGAGATTGGCCGGCCGCGATCAGCGGATGATAAATGTGGCATAAAATGGTCTCCATAGTGAAAGCTTCTAGTACCTGCTCTTGTTTTCTACCAATATTTACTTAATCATTGCTCGTTGCTTCTTTTTTTCATTTTGAGAGCACATCGAGACTAAAGACCTAGATTTTACTGTAAAAAATGAGGCGCACCACTGCTCCTTTTTTCAGAAAGTTAAAATGACAAAGGTTCGGAAGGTGATTTCACTTTTTGTCAGTCAGGTAACCCGCAATCTCCAATAAATTGCTGGCACATTCCCTTCACTAGCATTCCATGCAAAATTTTTTAGTGCATTTTGTCTTCAAATCTTGCTAAATTCCTTGAATCAAATTCATTTTTCCGCCTTCTGAACACGCCTTTCGGTAAACGTATTCTTGTGAAACTCAACTGATATCGTTTACTCACAAACTTGATGCCATCTTCGATTGTTCTTCCTTAATCGACTGCATTTTTCTTGACTTTTAGAAAGCATTTGAAAAGGTATTGCCTAAACTGCTTATGTATAAACGACAACAGCTTAACATATATACTCTAAACTGCTCACCTGGCTACAATTCTTTCTTACTAATCGCGCCTAGTTTGTTTCGGGGAATAATATAAGCCTCACGGGCCAGTGCCAGGCCCTTTACTGTTTCTTATTTACATAAATAACTCACCCTAGTGTGTTTTCTCATACGTTACCCTGTTCCGACGGTAGTGTTCTCTTTCGAGAAATAACCAACGCTGATGATACTAAATATCTTCAACCCGACCTTGATGCTATTAAACATTGTTTCAACACATGGTTGACGGAGCTCAACATAAATAAATTCAAACATATGCGCATTTCTTGAACATCATGCATTTGCGCCAATTACGGAATCGCTAACACTTGTCTGGACACTGTTTTCGTACAAATACCTCGGCATTCCCATTACATCTTACCTTTCTTGAACAGACCACGTTTCGTACATAATTAATTGCGCTAATCGAATGTCGAGATACTTCCGTCATAATTTTATGCAAACACCTCCATCATTAATATTACTTATGTACAAAATTCTCATTCGCTCTAAATATGCAATACGCTGCCTCAGTCTCGGATCCAAGCCATGATAATTTAATAAATTCGTTAGAAATGGTTCAAAATAACGATGTCCGTTTCATTCCCTTCAACTACAACTGAACAGCTTGACCTGTCATCTTTTTCGTCGCGTTGTCAATTTTGAGCATGTTTTCTTGCCATATTTCGTCATCCTCACCTCCGCACCGTGTTTATATCGCCCCCACAGTACGTTTCATCGCGCTTAGCTCATACAGAGATAGCTGAAATTCTTTCTGCAAAACGGATGTTTTTTTTTTTTCAGTGATACTTACCACGGGCATCAGTAAGAGCAGAATCACCTTACTGAGGAAATAACCACAATCACAGTGAACATTATATAATCAGAATAATTTCACGGTTTTGCTCATATTTTGTTTATTTTTCACCGTTCGATCATTTGTGGCCCACCCCCTCTCTAGTGCTCGAGTGCATTGACCCTGTGGGTATGCAAATAAATAAAAATAAATGAAGAAATATCTGCCCAAATGCCTGGCAAGAACAGTTAACAGATATTTCTGGTATTGTACTCTTGTACACTGCGTCATGGCTTTTGCTTGGTTACTTTTACTAGTGAACGGCGTTCCCCTATGCAATACCACGCCCCAGAATTCTTCCAAGATGAAGACAAAATAGAATACAGAAAGATAACTTAGTAGTGCTTCTGTGTACAATCAGGTGCCACATTATGAAAAGTCCTTTCTTTACGAGTAAACATCCGAACCTATACTCTCACTGAAATGAGAGTTATGAATAAGATCAAAAGACTGTGTACCACTATGCACAGGAAGGGCGCCGACTGTACCAGTGCGTTGACGCGCCTTCAACTCCTTTATTAGACGATGGCCTAAGCTAAACATAAAGAAAGGAGTGTTGATTGTTAACTACACCCTCCGATGCCCTTTGAAGCGCTAAGGTACTTCAAAGGAAGCGGAAGCGCCATCCCACTTCTTAGGTTTCAAAGGGTACCATTCTCAAAGCATCGCAAGAAAGATGTCACATGAAGAACGAAAAGACAAGACCAACACGCCCTATACTTATGCTACTAAAGTGTGTGCTTCTCTGTAGTGCGTCTGGCTTGCGCTGGCATAACCCCGCTCAAACCTCATTAGGAAGATTCAGACATCTCTCCTTTTGCCAGCGCGGCTAACGTAATGAGGCCAGACTCACTGGGTTCCACTAATTAAGGCGGCAGACGGAAAAAAAGATATTTTGGCCCGAAGCTGCGCGCGAAGCTTAGTTCTGTGAGTATTCCTCTTCCGTTATTGTCTGTATTTCCTGGTTTCTCTGTTCGCGCGTTCGGTCTTTTGCTGCAGAACTTGAAACACACACAGAGAATCACAGCGTGCCTTCCGCAGTGCTTACTTTACTCACTTTTGTTAGATCAGTGTCATTGCAAGACTTCTTTCAAGCAGACGATTCAAGCTCTAAACGTACATATAGTCGCGTCGCGAATGTCGCAAGCTTTTTAAACGAGAACCGCGTAATTTCGAAACACATTGATTAAGAAAACACAAACAGCAAAAAATACACACACACGCGTGTTTGTGTTTGTGTGTGTGTGTGTGTGTGTGTGTGTGTGTGTGTGTGTGTGTGTGTGTGTGTGTGTGTGTGTGTGTGTGTGTGTGTGTGTGTGTGTGTGTGTGTGTGTGTGTGTGTGTGTGTGTGTGTGTGTGTTCCTAGTTCCTAGTTCTCTACTCAAAGACCGTATGAGCCGGCACGCCAACTTCGTATTCTTTCAAAAGGAGCGTGGTCGCTGCTCGTGTACTTCAATTCGTTTTCTTCTGTTGCTAGCCTTTAGTCGTGACAATATAATTAGGTATGCTATGTAAAGCTATGCAATGTTACCCGCCATGGTTGCTCATGGGCTATGGTGTTGGGCTGCTGAGCTCGAGGTCGCGGGATCGAATCTCGGCCAGGGCGGCCGCATTTCGATGGGGGCGAAATGTCAAAACGCCCGTGTACTTAGATTTAGGTGCACGTTAAAGAACCCCAGGTGGTCGAAATTTCCGGAGTCATCCACTACGGCGTGCCTCATAATCCGAAAGTGCCTTTGACACGTAAACACCTCATAATTTAATTTCAAACTTGAACCAGGGAATTAAAGAAATTGGTTAGCCGCAGCTTAATGAAATCAACGGCATATGGCTTGCTGCGATGTGCCGCTCCTCAGAGCGTTTCTTATATTACGCCTACTTAGGTAATTAACTAAGATGAATTATGCAAAATATTTAATATTCGCTGTAGGGCCAAGTGCGTTTCGCTGCGTTGTAGAGGAGGGTTCAGAAACGACCGATCCAATTTTTGTGGCAACGTAGGTAGCGCCTGGTGATTTTGCTCGGCGTTTGAGGAACGCCAGGAGATATGAAATAAAACCACGTGACTGCGCTTATGCGCTATCGTGCTGCAGTGCTTTCAACCGCGCTTAGTGCGAAAAAACCGCGCGCGCGGACCGTGGCAAAGTGAGCGGCCGCGGCTCTGCGCATCGGCCTCGCAGTGCGTCAGCATCTTTGGCGGTGGCAGACGGAAAGGACGCGCCGTCGCCCCTGGTAAGCGATAGTCTTGACGAAAGTAAAACCGGCTGAAGCGAGAGGCAGCATGAAGGTTAGTTCCCGCGCTGTTGCTGCCACACTTCCTCACACCAGCGTTCTGACACCGAGCTTCCGCGGTCATCGAATGAGATGTGTTCATGTTTGCTTGTGCGCTTCTACATGCTTGGTAATTTATTAAGCGAATGTTTACAAGTTTACACGACCTATAAACCTACTATCCTTACTTCGTATAGCTGTCTACTAATTTGCTATCGCAAACGATGCTTCGCCTTTCGAGCGAAACTGCGACGTTTTTTTTTTGTGTGTGTGTGTGTGTTCTATGTATGTATCTCTCTCTCTATCTCTATCTCTCTCTCTCTCTGTCTCTCTCTGTCTCTCTCTATGTGCTGTGTCTGTTGTGTTGTGTTCCATTCAGTGAAGCATTCTTGACATGGTCGTAGTAGCCTCTGAATTTCTGTTCCGATCAATAACTGCTTGGCAGCAAACGTTTTTATGTTGAAGTCCCATGAAACCACGCTTGACAAGCACAACCGGCACGACTGTCTGTTACGTTTCAATTAAATAAGAGAAAGTAGCAGTCGGTGACCATTGTAGTTGTGAATAAAAAGTGGTGGTTCAAGCAATTCTGCATTACTTTGTGGAAAGGTAACTTTTTCAAAGTCATATCAATGCCGTTTCTTGCTCTATGAGGGTTGGCTTCAAAATTTACTTCGCCAGACTACTCCCAATTCCTGCGTGTTAGTTTTCATTTTTCGGCATACTTCAGTTTTTACGAATGCGTGCTAGGTTTAGATATCAACAGCTAAAGCTATGTGAAGCTAATTGAATGTTCTTGTGCCATGAAGTTGTTGCATATGCGTTTACCGCTCTTACACTCCATATAGGGCAGTAGGAATAGTAGGGTACTTGGCTTTAATTGTGCATCCCTTCCGCGGCCATCTTTTTTTAATCTGAACAGTTTCGCAGCCCACACCAATGATGCCCGGTCCTTTTTAGTCTTGTTGTCCCTTCTTCCTAAGACTTTCAGACAATCACATAGACGTTTTCCCCTATAAGCACCTTGTCGCACAAAACAATGTCACTGAGTACTTCTGGCGGAACACTTTATTTCAACCCTTTTGCTAATAGTAGTTTCAAAAGTTTTTCTGGAATGCTTTGAAATTTTTTGTGCTTTTGATAAATATTTGTTTCTTTCGGTAAATTTTCTGTTCAAATGCAGTTGAATATTATGGACGAACCTCGGCAAGCGTTGCCACGGAGGGAACAAGGACAGTCACGCGAAGAGACACCGTGAAATGAACACTTCCAACAGCATGCCGCTTCTAAACACGCCCGAGCATCACTGGCCGCTGTGCTAGGAGGCGATTCCAGATTCTAGAGCCACCGGCGGCAGTGGCGATAGAAACGTGACGGAAGATGACTTTCTTTACCCGTCAGTGCTAACGAAAACTTCATTCATGGAAAGCGACGCAAGTGGGCGGGCGAGTGGCCTTGCAGGGGCTAATCGTTCGGCGGAGTTGACGCACATCCTCCAGCGAACATCCAGCTTGGGAGGCTGTACCCGTCACGCTCGCTAGAGAGACACGATCTCCATTAATCATGCAACGCGGGGGCTAGAGGCAATTAAAGCATGTTTAGTCGCAGAGTGCAGTGTCAGATAAAGTGGATGTACTGAAATTGGACGAAGCCGTCATAAAGAAAAGCTGCGGTTCCTTTAAACTATGTAATGGGCGCAGAAATACGTGAGTGCGGAATGCAGCCCTAGCGATATTTTGTTGCGTTTCCATTCTAAGCTTACTGAAGCCATTTTGCGTCTATCTATATATCTGGCTTCCCTACACCCCTCCTCAATTTAAGAAAAAAAATCACTCAAAGTTTCTCCGGTACTGGGCAGGTCGAAACATGCGCCACATGGTTTTCAACACAGCACAGCAGCCAGACTCTACAGCACTGGGCCACGAATGCCCGCGGCCAGTGAGGCATGAATTCTCCGAGTAAGCAGGCCCCGGCGCAGCACCAGTGCTATCTCTGTGGCCACGCAATCACGGTGGGCGATTTTGTGCGCGCTGTTACATAGCGCAGCGTGTCCAGAACGAAGCACGAGAGCGGAGCCCAGCTGCAGCACATGGCTCATGCATGACGCGTTTCGGCGATAGCAATACAGTGTGTGTCGTTACATTGTTTGAATGCTAATGACATTATCATCGACAGTCGGCGTGAGATGGGTTCTGCCATTTCTTTTTGTTAAATGTAAGGTACAAAACCTAACTACCCTTAATTGTCGACGATCCTTTTCGCTTGCGGATAGAGGCAGTGCAGTACTTTACTGCGATATCAATTATGTGGACACTCCAAGAGAATTTTTGCCGTCGGTATATGTATGCTGTATGCCACGCCCTGCTATATTAGGTGCAATATTTGTGCATTATATTGCCACACCACTATATCACCAAAGTTGTTCATAGCAGGTTTCACATTCTCGACAAGACCATTCCTCAGTATTTCGAGAATGGCAGCCCACAGGCAAGTGTCATGAAACAAAACACCGACACCACATGTCTTTTATCTTCAATCTGCTCAGTCTTAACTAATAAAAGTGCGAAACAATAACAGAGCTTCAACCTGCAAATGTTGTTATTTTATTGGCGCGGCTGCGCACCATCTCCAGGATCGGCCCAGGAAAGAGGTTTCAAGCATATCCGATATGGAAAAGGGTGGTACCACTTTTATGGCAATTAATAACAGTTATGGAAATTAACAACATCGAACCAGTTGAGCTTAGAAGAAACAGAGACTTAAATTCCTTAATCTACTTCACACTAACAATTTAACCCTTGACCCATCTGAATAGTTATTGCAGTTATCAGCCAGAACTACACGCCACCGCAGACACGATGCATTAACCCCCTACTTTTTAAGAACGAAGATATATAACTTTTATTTCTTTCCTCGAACAGTAACCGAATGAAATTCTATAATTAAATCCACATCCTATTCTTGTAATTTTATGGTCTTGTTTGTTTTGACAATCTTACTTTCATTGTATATACCAATTGTGGCTTTTCCTGCTTGGACAACGTGTCCTCAGCATTTGATTGATTGATTGATTGACTGATTGATTGATTGATTGATTGATTGATTGATTGATTGATTGATTGATCTGCTGTAGGCGTTTGATCTGTAAGTCATCCTACCATTTTATTGTCCTTTACATGGCAGATACCCTTCTTTGCGTGCATTTTACGTTCCTTTTGAATTTTCTTTTGTTATGCTATAGGTTACAGCGCAATAGGATACAGTAGTGGTAGAATGAATTGATTGGGAACAATCCAAGATTAAGCGGGCGCTACTTTTAACTTCATTACTTCAAAGCGCTCCATCTCATTTTAGTTGGTCTCAAATTATTCGCCCCATGATAAAGTTCCCCTGCGAATTGCCAAAATTTAATATGGGCATAATGAAATGCACAAGAAAATTGCACTACCACGCATATGTCGTGTTTCTGTGACGCTGACATATAGGTCACTGACTGCATCGTTCTCGGCTCACTAATTACGTTAATCTATTCACCTAATTATTTACTTTGGGGCTTCCTCCAGAAGAATATTTCGGTCATTAATGCATCCTATATGATGGGGAAGCCCTGCTTCCTATACCGGTGGCAGTGCGAGATATTGCGAAAAAAAAAAGAAAGAAAACGCTTATTGTTGCATAAAACAACGCATCTCCATCGGAGTAAAATATCATCTGCTGTGTCCGGTAGTCTAAAATGAGCAAAGGTGTTGAGAAAAACAAAGCAAGACACAGACTCACAGCGAGACAGAGACTTCCAGTGACTGACAGTCCTCAAAACAGAGGACGCCGCTGGGGCCAACGTTTCCATAGCTGCTTCCGTGACAAACACAAGGCCACTTGTCAACACTTTGGCTCCGGCAACATACCTTTTTCGACCATCATGGACGAAAATGAAGGGAGACAATGGTAGCAAGAGAATAGAAACGCTCATTAATTAGGTTGCGGTATGCTAAGTAAGTTGTCACGTGGGTGCTCGTCAGATTACGAGAGCTATAGGCAGTTTTTTTCTTGGCCACTGCTTGAGAAAAAGACAAGCAGTGACAACCTTGGAAAGAATAACGCAAAGACCTCGTGTAAGAATGTACAGCACCACAACTACCACCAACAACGTTATTTTTTTAAAGAGTTAGTATTAGGAGTGAGAAAATTTTAAAAAGTGTATGTCGGTGATGGGCGGGAAGCAGGTCTCGTGATGGAGGTAAAGAGGAGATGGGATAGCTTAGATATATATATATATATATATATATATATGGGGTCGGGCAGGGTCTTCTTAAAGAGAAGCTATCCTTGCCTACCCTCCCGGGCCTGGCGTGGCAGCTGCTGCTGTCTGCTGCCGATCCTATCTAAGCAGGTGTTTGTCTTTTAGGAGAATTAGATTTTTCCGATAGTGGACGATCGGAAAACTCAAAGCTTTAGGTCAGTACTCCCAAAGGACATCCACGCTGAAGGCCTTACTCGCATTAAGGTTCCTGCGGTATATACGGAGCTAAACGATAGACTTTAAGAACGCCGCCCCCACCCGCTATGCAGTGTACGCGGTTTCTTCGTGCTCGTCGCTCTTCCTCTCTATCTCCCCCTTCCACACTCATTCCCTTTTCATCCTCCTTAACCCTTCCCCCGTGCAGGGTAGCCAAAGGGAACTACCTCTAGTTAACCGCCATGCCTTTCTTTGCATCATTTTCTCTCTCTCTCTCTCTTTCTCTTGATTTTTCCGAAGTGATGTGGATGTATATACGAAATTTGTATGCGCGCTGGATGTTAGTACCTGCAGAAGGGCTGGTATGAGCCTTGTAGGCTGACCAACAATGTAGTGCGAGTACGCGCAACTCGGATTCAACGGATTTCTTTTATTTACTTGATTTTCTTTGACTTAGCTTGTATATGCCACTGGGCGTCTGTCGGTCCTTGACCAATCCTCCAGTATGGGTCTGTCCCACTGTGGCAAAAGAGGTACATCATCATTAAATGTAGCTACGCATGTGTCGTACTTGTATCTGCATGTACTACGTGCCAACAGCTTTCTTTCCTTGACAAGGACCACACATCGCGTTTGTCCTCGTCGCATCGCCGCAATGACGGTCTCACGCGGGGCATACACCTGATTTGGTGCCTTCATTTCGGCATAGTTTGTCAAGGTTGCCCGTGCGTAAACACGACAACTGCACGCGTCTAAGGCTGTGATCTTTGCGGTGAATAAACATAAACGTTGCATGAGGTTACTCGCTGCACGCCTAGCATGAAAGTTAACACAAAATTAATGTTACGGGATTTAATAAACACAGCTGGACGGGAACTTCAACTTACGTGGGTTCCAGCATGTGCGTCGGGTCTGGACATTTTTTTTTTCTACTGAGGACTGCCAGGAGGACATTCTAGCAGCCGCGTAGGGCAAGGGCAAGAATGTTAAAAGTACGGAACATGGGGAGACTGCGGCGGCAAATGCTGTGCTCACTCGCTGTCTTAAGAGGGGTGAAAATCCGCCTAATCTATGGAAGATTTCTGGCAGGCTGCTCACCAAAGAGCACTTCGTAATCGGCTTAAAGCAAATTTTTCGTGCTCTGAGTAGTTGGGCGCCCGCTGTGCTGCAAGCCAGGGGCTCACGCGGGAAGATTAAATGTTTTCGCACCTTCACGTACGTTCCCTGTTTCCGTTAAAAAAAAAGACGAAGTTCATGTTCTTACGCACTCAACTTCTCGTGCTGTGTAACTTCGAACGTTTCTTTTTCTTTTTCGATTAGTTGGGATGTTCGCAAACTGAGGGCGACTGCAGAATTTCAGCATTAGGTGTGCGCTGCGAGAAAAGAATTTTTTAATTCCGATGGTAAAGTTGTTCTCTCATTGTTCGTGTAGCTTTGCTTTCTTTATTGATTTTCTTTTTTTGTTCGTGAGGAGCACGTAAAGAACACGCAAGGGGGAGCTAATGACCCACTTGGTCTTGCGCTATCGATTTTCCCATTACTGCGCCGTTAAAAGGGAAAGCGTAGTCCCTACATAGAAAGTACATTTTGATTACCTTTGCGATTTGGCAATGCTTTCTAAAGAAAAGCTTACACGGACCTCATATCCACTTTTTTTCATTCTCCACCTTCCTGCCGTGTTTTCATCCTTAAGCACGGGCTTGAGTACAGAGAACACAGAGGAAAGTGCTCCTGCAATTATGTTTGTGCACAGGATTGCAATATTCTTTATTCTTGTAAATGTGTTATCTTAGAGTTTCCGCTTCACGCATGCTGCGTCATTTTAATTACTATGTAATAACTAGCAGCTTAATATTATTAATAAGAAGTATTCCTTACGTCTGAAGAACTTCCAGATTTGTGTGTGTATACAGCGCATGTTTTTAATCATCATTGTTCCTCGCGGTAGCAAACAGTACAAGCGGCTCGAGAAATGCCCCGTTTTTTTTTTTTTTTGATGTAGCTCATTTTACAAGGGAAATTGCGGCTACGAAAGCGGACGTCACAGGTGCTTCATTCTTTCCTAACTCACTTACGGTAAAACCACAGTAAATTTTCATTAAGCGTGTTGTTACAATGTTGAGATGCTTGAGATGAAAACATTGAGTTATTGCGAGAACTTAGGCCGTTTGCCACAAAAAGTTAACACACGCTCTAATCCGTTGTGCAATTAATGGACTGTCAATACGTTGGGTGCCCCGCCCCGCATCTTCGATGAAGCTCTTGCAGAACCTTTAACGAAAAACGTCTGTGCCACTTGGCGAGAGAGCGTGGGAAAATTGTGCTCCCGAACTAAAGTCACAGTTTTATATACTTGGCTCACCAATGCTTCACTTTAAAAGCCTGCTCATGCTTTTTTTTCATTCGTGATGTTTGATGAAAAGCAAGAGAGTAAGGGAATGAATAAGAACAGTAGTCGTAGCTCGTAGGCTGGGTTGAGGTGTCGACCGACGTCCCAATGTACGTAAATTTTCAACGACTGTGTATTGCACAGGGCAAAAGTTGGACAAACCACTGATGTTTCTCAATCGGAGCACAGCCTACGGAAAGGTGCAGCGCATGCGCAAACACGACACTCAGAACGACCTGAATCCTGCCTCAGAACCTGTCGCAATTGAAAATGTCCTAAGTGGTGGGATCGAACAAAGGATCACTTAGGAGTGAATAGAAATTCATCTTCCCTCTTTTTTTTTTTTTCACGTGAAAGACTTCGAATGTCTTGATGCGTCATCACGCAAGCCGTGGCCAACGTAAATGGACGACCGCGAGTCTGCAACGTCAGATTTTTGCGGCAGAGAAGGCATGCCGCCGGAATAAATGACTTCGTTCTTGTGCCGCTTTTCCTGCCTCGCGATATCGGCGTAGCCACGACAGAACGTATCTGGCTTTCATATCCGATTGCTTCTTTCTATAACATCGACGCGTGCTTGTTACAGCGCGTTGCTCCTTGGATCGAAGAAGCGTCAGTTCTTACACCAGCATTTAATCCGCGCAGTTCTTACAAATACGTTCGTTTAGTTGGGCTGGTTCCTCCTGCCCTGTCTTCCTAATTTACAGCCCTGCATTCCGCCCAGCGAGTGTGGGAGCCCTGTGACTGCAACAACGCAGGGGCGACTGCTGCAACCAACCGGCTAAGCGTGTCCTACGTCCGGTGAGAAAAACGACTTCAGCCTTCTTTTTCTTTTAGCCAAGCTTTCTTTTGGGGGGTGCTGTTGTAAGGTAACTTCCCTCGATTAATAGGCGTCATACATGGCGCTGTCTGTTGGCAGACAACGAAGTGACAGTGGGCGAACGGATGGGTCCACTGTTAGAATGAACACGCGAGCACGTGCCTCGTGCTGCGCGCAAAGCCGTGTAAGGGAAGCGGCGAAAAGCAAGCGAATGTGCGAAACAGAGCAGGGGCGGCGTATGCCCCGCGTCGTGTGCTACCAAAGAGCCCCTTCGCTTTGCTTTGCTCGCGCGTGGTCGCCCTGCCGTGCAATCGCACGCAAAGAGTGCCCCGCTTCAAGGAAAAACATTTAATTCCGTGCACTGCCACCCGCGCGACGCAGGAGGCTCATATAAGTACGGACCTTCACTTCTACTGCAGTGGCGTAGGATGAAAATAAGCAGCGGCAGAACTACGCTTAAAAAACTGACGGCCTTCTATACAAACTACCTCTCGACTTCAAGGGTTGCAAAGAACTGTGAGAATGCCAACATTATACTAATCCACAAAAAAGGGAGACGTTAAAGAATTGAAAAATTATAGGCTCATTAGCTGACTTCCAGTATTGTATAAACATTCACCAAAATAATTTACAATAGAATAAGGGCAACACTGGACTTCGGCCAACCAAGGGAACAGGCTGGCTTCAGGAAGGGATACTCTACAATGGATCACATCGATGTCATCAATCAGGTAACCGGGAAATTCGCAGCGTATAATCAGCCTCTCTATGGGGCTTTCATAGATTACGAAAAGGCATTTGATTGAGTAGAGATACCAGCAGTCATAGAGGCATTACGTATTTAGCGGGTCCAGGCCGCTTACGTAAATATCTTGGAAAATATCTACAGAGATTTCACCGCTACCTTTATTTTCCGCAAGAAACGTAGGAAGATACCTATAAAGAAAGCGGTCAGACAAGGAGACACAATCTCTGCAATGCTATTTACTGAGTGCTTGAAGGAAGTATTCAAGCTATTAAACTGGGAAGGCTTTGGAGTAAGGATCAACGGCGAATATCTCAGCAACCTTCGGTTTGCAGATGACATTGTCCCGTTCAGAGACAGTCGGGACGAGTTACAACACATGATTGAGGCCCTTAACAGAAAGAAAGAGTGGGGTTAAAGATTATTACGCAAGAGACAAATGTAATTGTCAATAGCCGAGCAAAAGGACAAGAGTTCAGGATTGCCAGTGAGCCTATAGAGTCTGTGAAGGAGTGCGTTTACCAGATCAATTACTCCCTGGGAACTCCGAGCAAAGAACGATGGAACAAAGAATGTCAGGTGTAACCTTAAGAAACAGGAAGAGAGCGGTGAAGATCAGGGAGCAAACGGGGATAGCCGATATTCTAATTGACATTAAGAGAAAGAAATGGAGCTGGTCAGGTCATGTAATGCGAAAGTTAGATAACTGTTGGACCATTAGGGTTACATAATGGGTACCAAGAGAAGCAAAACGCAATCCAGTACGACAAAAGATTAGGTGGAGCGATGAAAATAAGAAATTCGCAAGCGCTGGTTGGAATCAGTTGGTGCAGGACATGGGTAATTGGAGATCGCAGGAAGAGGCATTGGCCTTGCAGTGGACATAAATAGACTGATGATCATGATGACGGACTGTTTCGGAGAACCGTATTTTTGGACAAGCCAAGTAACGTGGCTGGGCTGCGCAGGTATTACGCGGACGGAAACGCATTTACAACACCATCGGTAACCGCAAATTCATCTTTATGTATTTGCTTATATACGTTGGTTTCACTCCCTCGCTATTGTTCAACTCGTGGTAGCCTTTAGTGACGCCCTGGTCCCGATGGGCTACTAGCCTACTCTCACTCACACTCTCCGCCCACTCAGCAGATAGGTCTTGCCGTTTCCCTATCATGTGACGAAATCCTATTACAGCGAAGCTGTATACCTCTACTGTCCTAGGAAATTTGCGTGTCGTTGGCGTGGTAAGGAAAAAACTCCCCATGCGTGGGTCGATCCCCAAGATCGTGCAATGCAGGGCCGACCCACGGCGGAGGTGCAGTTCGCCATTAAGGGTCCCACATACACAGCTTCGCCGGTCATCCTTCTTTACAGAGTGGAAGGGCACTGAGCTTTTTCAAACTAGCCTTTCCTTCATATATTCTTTTTTGCATGATTAAACTTCGACTCTGTCACGTGACGCTGCCATCTAGCGTTTTGACTTCCTGCAAGACGAAGCCCACGTGAAACGAAGACAAGAGAGCGTAGCGATCGCAGGCGTGCGAAGAAGACAGGTAAAAAGGAGCTCGCCAAGCGCTATCACAAGGCTTTAGCAAGCGCCTGTCGGACGTCATTAATATTCATCACTGCCACAGGCACTGATGTTGTACTCCCCGCGCCGCAGCTGTTCGCGGCATTATGCCCTACTTATGTTTCTAAACTGGCCTGCGAAGGAGCGGAAAAAGAAATCGCGTGTCATTACTCTCGTTATAGTATTATTTGCTTTTTCCTTCTCTCCCACAAACAGCGCCTCATTTATTGCTCATTATGGAGTGGCTTTCTTGCTCTGCGTCAACGAAGTCAGTAAGGCTTAACGCCGCAAGAATACTGTGGTATACCGCACACCGCAGCGGTTTAGTGGCTGCAGTGTGTTGCTGCTGTAGATGACTAGATGCCAACTAGATTTGCTAATCGATGGCCTGAAGAAAGAGAACGATTGTTTTCGATCTAGTATTGAGTTTCTGAATGAGTCGGTTCAAAAGTTATTGTCTGAATAAAAAAAGAAGCTAACTAAAAGCTCGCGGGTGCGACTTCTTCGTGCGACGATCCTATATTTGTGCAGTTAGGATGCGAAGATGACCATTTATACTTTAATGAGTTTACGAACGTAAGAATTAAAGGTGGAATGGTTAACTAGGCGTACGTCCGGTTTAATACTGTCCACCTGGGGAGGAAATAAAAGAGCAAAGTAAAGAGAGAGAGAACCGATAGGAGAAAAAGAGCACTCACGCGGATTTTAAGGTGACCTATAAGCGGTCGCAGAGACCTGTCGACTTGAGGTGCTTCGTAGCAGCGCTTCCGAAGCGCAAGCGCGATGCTCAATCGTGGTTCAATGATCTTTGCTTAGACGCCGGCCCAGGAATGCTGCGAGTACACTGGATTTGCCAGTGCTTATCGTACGCGACTCCAATAAATGAGTTCATGTGGCTGGCTATTACCTCGGAATCTGCAAGTTTGGTTGCCAGCGTGCAGCTTTACCAAATTTTGAACGATAAGAATAATGAAAAAATCCAGAATTACCCAGATCCAAGGCACATCTTGGAATTCGCGTGAGGCGAAGCTGTTGTCAATCGTTTAATTAATCAACTGCCATAGATTTGGCCATTCCATTCCTGCGTGATTGGCGTAATGGATACTGGAGCGCGAGCATGTGCTCTGGCGCACCCAGGGTACGCAATATGACACACGATGCAAACATCTCAAAGAGCTAGTCGGTCGGGCCATGATAGCAGTATGCAATGCAATTGTGCCCCAAGGGTTAGCGCAACGCACTGTTGTGCGGGCGGGCCGAGGCTCGACCCCACCATCGGGTGCATAATTGAAATATTTGTTTAAGTGTGTACTTATTTGACAAGACAGCAAAAGCCGGCATCCATGGTCAGGAATGCCCTGGAAAGTTCGCAAAGGAAGCTTTGTTTCAGGAACACCCTCATGAATGGAAAGGAAGAAGGAGACGCGGTGAATGTACGCATGTTTTGGGAACATTTCAAAATGGGAATGGGGAAACATGTGGGAAACGTTTATCATTTTCATGTCAGAAGAGCACCTAGCATCACTGCATGCATCCGCTTAGCCCATGAACTCAGCGTACGGATCCTGCGTGAGCCTAAGTGACGAAACTGCTGTCAGCGTGATAACTCTGAAAGGGCGAGGTGCCTTTCACGCTCTCTCTCTTGACTTTCTGCTATTGGAAACTGCGCCTATGTACGTACGCAAGAGCTGTGTCGAGGAATTAACTTTTGCTCCGCAGTGGCCATGAACAGGCACGTACTATCGTGAGCAACATGAGCGGGAATGCAGGAGCGCGTGGCAGACAGCCTCGGACTCTGCTATGGGCGATACGTGGTGGCTGCCGTCGGAAACAAAGTGGAAAGGATGACGCTGTTCTAATAACTGTTGGCACTCCCACCATGCATCACTTTATACAAAGTGCGAATCTTTGCATCGCCAGAGCACATTGATAAAGCTGTTTGAAATTACGGGATGATGTTGTGCACCGAAGCGTGGCCAATAGCAGCACATGTCTTGAAGCGTAAACATTCGAGAGCTACTTGCCTGGGAAACCTGCCCGTTTGTCTGTAACGCGTGACACGATGCACTCCGTGCGATATACATCAGGTCCTATTGGGGTATATCTGAAAATACGCTAAACGCAAGAACGGTCACCTTTAGAGGTGCACTCTCAAGGAAAGAGCACGACTGAAAAAAGAAAAAGACACTACGTTACTGTGCGCGTAGCCGTCTTATCGGCTATCGGTGGCCAATGAAATGCCGTAAGCTGCCGTTTTCGACGAACGCAGGCGCGGTTGGAGAGCAAGCACTTAGCGGAAGAGCGTCCCCCCTTTCCCCTCTGTTTTCTATAGCGCTATCACGTATCGCTCTCACTCGGTTTGGAGGCTATTTGCCAAACGATCGCTTCCATCCTGCTCCCATCGGTCACGATAGTACACCTTCGAATTTGTTTTATGCTAGGTATCTGTACTAAGATGCTTCCTAATGCGGAGCTGTCGAAACGGCTGAGAGCGCGTGAAAATCCTTACACAGTCGATCAGGTGCTATCAACTACGAAGACAAGACTAGATGCTCAAACAGACTTGCTAACCAACGACCTGAAGAAATATAAAGATTGTTTGCAGTCAAGCGGTCGAGTATTTGAATGAGTCGGTTGAAATGCTATTGTCTGGAAAAAGCGAATTCAATACTGCGAACGAAACTTTGGCTGCTCGAAACCCAGAACTTGGCGAAAATGTTGCCGAACTGGAACAATGTTCCAGAAAGGACAGTGTCGAAATATAACATGTTCCGGGCATCTAGGGAAAGCTTCAATGGCCATGCTTCAGATTATTGCCAATAAGATGCAGTGTCGTATCTCGGAAGTGTCGTCGAACTTCGGCCCGAGGAATAGCATCACGCGTCTTGCTCTCGTGAAAAAAAAGCGTTAACCTTCCGTGTAAGGCACGAAGGACATAAGCTTTTCTGGTGTTGAGTCTGGGCCTGAGTACGTCACCCACTATTTGACTTTAGATAATGAAAAATTCTTTCCGAAGGCTCTTCACTTGAAGAGAGCAAACAGATAGCAGTTCTTTGAACAGAAGACAGCCAAATAAAATTACAAAAGCGCTGTGGTGGGATGTTGACGGTCGAGTTTTTTTGAATCCAGAGTGAGTGTGACATTTATTTGTTCAGCAAGTAATTTTCCAGTTGGCTGTGACAATGGCGTACATTCCCACTCACAAGCCGCATTTGCTGAATACTGGTTCGTATCACTCTGTCGTTCACTTCAATGTTTGGAGTAATCCTATGATGAATTTTATGCATTGTTATCAATTTCTGCAATGCCTTTTCATATTCTATGTCTCTCGGAATCTGCAATAATTGACAGCGATGGTAATGTGTACTTATTTTCATCCAACCAGCCCCTTATTGTCATCCCGTATCATCCGGCCATGGTGGTTCTGTTATATTTCACCTAGTATCAAATATATGCGTAGATTAGATCTTAAACTATAGGTCTATAACAGTGAGTCAGTATGGATAGAAATACAATATGCTTATCTTAAATTCTGTGCTCAGGCTAATATTTACATATTTACACAATTACATATTTGCCGGCATTTACAGATCTCCCAATTTTTCTATTGGCGATTTTTAGATTTCGTTTGATAATATCCTGCATAATATATCTCAGAAAAATAAAGGGGGGGTTATAATGACTGACATTTATTAATGAAGCTTCTTGATGTGCTCTACTTCTTTCATAAGAACTATGTGACGATTTGCCGGGGCCATGGCCTTGAATCGCTGAATAATCCGCCGACCCGATGCTCTGGCAACTGGGAAACTCTAACTGACCTTGCCATGACAAACTTGGTTGCGACTCCTGGTGATTTCATTGCACGAATATAAATCAGCGACCATTATACCGTTGTACTTCGTTTCCTAGATGACATTATCGTTCGAAGCTCTGTGTTTCCAGGAAAGTCGTCAAAAAGCAAATTCACCGGCTTAGTTGCTTGCTCGAATTGGCAACCTGTCCTTTCGTCAGGTGTTGCGCAGCACCCTTATACTGTGTTAGCGTCCATTGTTACTAACTGTCTAGGATCATCAACAACGATTAGGCTGTGTCGCAGAGGCTGCTCTTCTCCATTTAAATCCTGGATTACTACAGGCCTGCTTAATTGTAGACACAAATTGTTTTTTTACGATACACAAATTCAATGCAAAAAAGGGAACAATAGGTCATCCTATGTGGCTCACAGGCAGCTTTGTCTTCACTTCATGGTGACATAAGGAATTCGCAAAACATGGCGTTACTTTACGAGGCACTAAAGGAACTCACAAAAGCAAGTGATGGGAATCGCACAATAATGCTCCAGTGGATACCTGGCCACTGCAGTATTCCTGGAAATGTTTCAGGAGGCAAGGCAGCTCAGCAAGCGCATGTTAATGACACCGCACATGGTCTCGCTCTAACGCAAGGAGAATTTCGGCACATACTAAGACAGATCTCAGCTCGTGGTGGCAAAGCAACAGGGTTTGATCAGAACTCCAAATCTTCAGATTTCTTTCACATTGATCCATCACTTCAATCTAAAATCCCGTCTACATTAGATACAACCAGAGCCTTTCAAACTCTCATTCACCATCTGCGGCAACCGCGTACCCAAAGCACTTTCCAATTAACAGTTAAAGGAATGGTAGTCTGGCATGCACTTGGGGTCATGCGGTTGACGATGTACATCTTCTGGTAGAACGTTCGCGACACGCGCACAAAGACAACGCATATCACGTGATTTAGCGACATTAGACCATAGGCCCTTCAGACTCAGAAAGATCTTAGGTTCTTGGCCAACACACTGAATTCAAAGAGGAGCATTACTGGCCCTTCAAAGATTTCTATAAGCGAGCAATATTCTCAGAAACTATAGAATTCATTATTCTATGAATTTTCTTAAGCCGACTTTGGCCAATTCAATGCCTGGATTCAGGTACCTTCATTGTAATCTAATCCGTGCTTTCTTATGTGCCCTGATTTTAGTATAACTATGTGACCGTACTCTGTGTTTACTATATTGCACCTGTGGGACTGGATCTTGTATTACTATGTTTCTGAGTTGACACAATTTTAGTGTGGCATTAGTGTACTTATATGACTGGACTTCGTGTTTTTATAATTTGGAGCTATGATTAGAGCGGTTTTAATGCGATTAAGCTAGGCTAAATCTCTTAAGTACCATATAATAAAAAAAAGCTCGGCGAAATGCTGAACCACCCGCGCACAATCGCGTGCAAGAATATATAGACCTCACGCTCCAAAAAAATAGAAAGTAGCCCATAAAATACACAGGAATCTCGAAATTGGCGAAAATAGGGCGTGAGTTGTCTACACTGAAAAGTAAGCGTTGTACGCTACTGTTCTGTGATTTACGAATAAGATGCGAAGATACTTTCTTTTACCGAATACATGTTAATGCGGCTAGAAGTGCTCAAAAGGGTATATGCTATAGCGGAACACTTTCTTGGGCGAGTTTGTTCATAACTGAGAAGGAAAACAGAAATGTAAAAGGAACAGGACGACAAGCGTACACACAGAAAAAAAAAGAGAAAGCGCCAGTCCTGTGTATTTGCCTCGTCCTGTTTCTGTCGCGTTTCGGCTTCCCTGCTCAGATATTTGCAGGTTTTCACGTTTTTCTGAAAGAGAAATTACTGAGTTTACATTTTATGTCCATGTGGGGAATGTTAAGGGAAATATGCAGGCAAATGTTTCAGGATGTGTGCCAGTTAGGGGTTAAATTAACAATTGCTAAACCCTCGCTTATTGGTGCCGTTTGTAGGCGTTACATGAGATGTAGACAAAGTTTCCCGCTTCCCTGAGGGGACCTCTTACGGTAGACAATTAATATTTATAGAACATGGGCAGCCCATTGCGGTTGACGTTTAACGAAAGTTGAGAGAGCGCAGGTTTATTATGTGCTTTCAAAATAATGATTGAATGCCCGTTTGCTTCCAATTTGTATGCGTTATATTCATGTCCGCGGTGAACAATTCTAGGCATGTTGTTTATACTTCTTTGAAGAAGGAAGGGATTGATTCGTTATGAGCGATAAATGTTTTATCTGTGCAACTTAATTATAGCATGCTCAGCAAGTTCCTTATTCAAGCGTTCCAATGTGTTCCCGTTTCTTGCAGCGTTTCTCAGAATCGGAAACCAAATGTACACTATACCAAGTTGCAATTCAGCGGAAATATGGCGGAAATTAGGGGCCGTGTGTAGCGGAACATTCACGTCCCTGTCTGAGTTAAAAATCCTGCAAATATTTACAGAACCATAGATATTTTGCTGGTTTAAATGTGCAATACGAGGATTCTACTCGGCTTTTCCAGTGTCCTCAGGCACCAACAAAGCACCTTGTTTATATTTAGCGACAATAGGAGCACGTGAAGTGTAATAGGTAAGAAAAGTTCAAAGTGTGGAGCTTAATAGTAGGCTTTGCAATTAATTGCGTGTGTAGCTTTTGGAGCGTTACGAGTGTTTTGTGAGCGGCGCATGAATTAGCCCGCTGTCCTGGCGTAACTTCAAATACCGCCAAAATGAAATTTCGTAAACACGGAGTGAACGCTGTTGCAAACTCTTGAGCGAATTTAGATGCATGTGGGTGTGGATATCACAAAATTAACTGGGACCTTTTCATCTAAGTAAGGAATGCTTAGTTAGATGAGGAGTATTTATCTTTTCACCTCTGTCTTTCTTTATTTGGCTTTTCATAATTTATATCATTGTCGCCAATAGCGCAACTATTCACTGAGCATCTGCTAAGCTGTGTGTAGCAATGTCTTCGAAGCCCGTCAAACGGCGAAAGCGTCGGGAACATTCTAGCGCGTTTTTTAACCATCGGATGCGTGTACGGGCAGATAGACAGATGCATATATCCTACCCAGATGATTATCTACCACTGCCCAGTTTGGTCAACGAAGAGAGAGAGAAAGACAGAAAGGCAAAGGAAAAACAGGGAGGTTAACCCGAGATTATCTCCGGTTGGCTACCCTGTACAGGGGGAGGGGCAAGGGGATGCAATAGGTGAGAGAGAGAAGGATCAAAAAAAGAAAAGAAAAACCTAAACACACACACGCACGTACACACGAACTGTTTCTGTGGGCACGGTCACGCAGCCCGCAAAGGCGTTCCTAGTCTTACGCAGTGTCACCGTACAGTCCTACGTCAAACAGTGTACATTCCCAATTTGTCAGAAAGTCCTGTGTCTTTCAAGTATCGCAGCAGCGCCTGCATAGCAGATCGCGCTGATGTTTGTGTAGGCCAGTTTCCAAGGATCTTGTTTTCTGACATTGGGCGCTTGTCCAGTTTGTCTACGGTGGCTGAGAGGATCGCTCTTTGTGGGTTAAAACGAGAGCACTGACAAAGAAGATGCTCGATTGTTTCATTGCACCCGCAGAAGTCACAAAGTGGGCTGTTGGCCATTCCGATAAGGAAAGAGTAGACAGACAGACAGACAGACAGACAGACAGACAGACAGACAGACAGACAGACAGACAGACAGACAGACAGAGAACTTTAATAACAAGGTCCTGAGAAGCTTTGCCCTAGGGCAGAGCTGCGGGCCGCTCCCACGTGGGGACGGGTAGGCCGAGCCTAACTGCCGCATCGTGGGCTCTCTGGACTGCCCAAGTTTGACGTGCATACCCAATCGCATAAGGAAAGAGTAGGCATTTGAAAATGCTACTCCAAGCCATAGACGGACTAGAAGGGTGCAGTCACGTCGTGGAAGCTCGGGTCGAATACAGAGCTGTAAATTAGGGTCCAGGGTATGAAGGCATGCACTTGTGAAGTCGGATGAATTCCATTGGGCTAATGTCAGGTCACGCGCTAGTGTGGAAAGTTTTTTCGCTGCGTCGGCTCTGGAAAGAGGAATGGCAACGCAGTTGACGCCTTCATGGGCAGATCGGGCAGCTGCGTCTGCTCGATCATTGCCATGTATGCCACAGTGACTAGGCAACCACTGATATATCGTGTCCTTCGTCAACTAGTCGATGGTGGAATTCTGTGATTTGCGCGACGAGCTGCTCATGTGATCCATGGCGCAGTGCTGAGAGTAAACTCTGTAGGGCTGCCTTGGAATCACAGAAGACTGACCATGCGTGGGGTGGTTCCTCCTGAATGAAATGAAGAGCCGCACGCAGGGCTAACAGTTCAGTAGCTGTCGTTGATGATACATGTGACGTTTTTAGCTTTAGTTTGACGGATCGTCTTGGTATCACCACAGCGGCAGCTACACTTGTAGATGTGACTGAGCCATCGATGTAAACATGTATTATTGTCTGCCGGCTGTTATTAATTTTGACTGGACGGATTGGAATGGACCGATTTGAATCTTGAGAACAGTGTTGAATGTGTGAAACGGCTTCGACAGTGCTCACTGTGGCAAAGTGTTCATTGGCATTAGCCTGTCTATTGAACTTCTATCGCAGATTAGTAATTTCTTTTTCTTTCTTGTTTTTCGGATGGCAACAGAGCAAGTCCTTCGGAAGGTCAATAAAAGAGCCAAACTGTGCATGGTATTCTCAATTCGCATGAGCCGACACTTTCCCGGTCTTTTGTCCTATGGGCAAACTTCCCTAATTAGTGCCGGTGTGCCCAGGAGATTTGTCATAGTTTGAGAACTTGATGCACTCTAACAAAAACGAGGAAAGACATTAAGCGGGAGCTAACGAAGGGAACTAATTACTGGCGCAGTGCGCACGTTGTGCCAGGCAACGATTTCAAGACTCCTTCTGGCTCCCTCGCTTCGTAAGTGATGCTGATGTAGCATTGGTGCTCTAATTACGTCTCGCTGTAAAGGGATCTATCGGATACTTTTCGGAAGCTTTCTTCTGCCCACGTTCAACTGTATGAACTGCCAAAGCTTCACAACTTCTAAAGTCCATGATTGTAGGAATATTTTCTTCTGTATTTTGCTATGTGACGCATATATATATATATATATATATATATATATATATATATATATATATATATATATATATATATATATATATATATATATATATATACACGAAAGAAAGCGCAGATAGGTTAACCAGAACAACTCGACTACCACGACTCTTGACGGTAATGCGTTTGCATTGTATCTATATAAAGACACAACGTACTGCAACCGTCGAACCGAGTTATGTGTGAGGCCAGTACGGCAGTAGGACTCCTATTTCGCACTTCGATGATGAGGATTTATTGGCATCCCCTATTAAAGGGGGTGGGGACAAATCCTCACATAGCCTGCTTGAGTTACTCAGGTATGCTATCAGTGCTTTTCCTTCAAGCGATCTTGTGCACATGTCTTTATCCTTCTTTACCTACCTTGTACCACTGCCGATGTCTGCAATGGATAAGATTGTACCAGCCTTTTCCCATGTTTCTTTTCAACCAATACTCTAAACGTTACTTGCTTATCTCGGCTGCTGACCGGATCACTTGCGCCTACTTTTATTGCAAGCCTTTCTGCAAGTAGTACATTACGTAACGGTCGGTCGGTCGGTCGGTCGGTCGGTCGGTCGGTCGGTCGGTCGGTCGGTCGGTCCGTCGGTCGGTCGGTCGGTCGGTCGGTCGGTCGGTCGGTCGGTCGGTCGGTCGGTCGGTCGGTCGGTCGGTCGGTCGGTCGGTTTCCGTACATATACCTAAATATGTACGGAAATTTTCGCTCACGGACAACTCCGCCGTCGCCGATGCCAACGCCAAATATTCTGCGACACGGGGCCCTTAACGCTTTCGCGTTAAAATGCAATGGCTTGTACCACCATAAGGCCGAGGCTACAAGCGCTAAGAAAAATGAAGCGAACAGTGCTTACATTCATTGAAATAATCACCCATACAACACACAGAGCGGCTATAACGTAAAGCTATTCGAAACTTTTCTGTTCCAATTCTGCAATCAGCCCTCCGCGATTGGACAAAAAGTATTTTGGACCACCCCCACCCACCTATATGTCACGCGCCGTCACGCAAACTGCGATAGCTCCCAATCTGATATGACCTGTACACACTGATTATGCATAATTTGACCGGACAAAAGAAATATAGTTATTTCTGATTCGACGCCTTTTTGCCATTAGCCCTCGGCTATTGGCCAAAAGTTTTCCGGCTGCACCCACTTCACCTGCCTCTCACGCGACGTCACAAAACCGCAAGATCTCACGCGTGAAAGTGACGTGTACGCGTTAAAGATGCATTAATATGCCGAACAAAACTGAATTTTCTTCTGAATAGCCGCAGGCTGCCCCGTTCCGAAAGGAATAAAAGATGGCTGCCGGCGATCGCTCAGACACTGGCTACTCGCACCTGCCGGAGAGAATGGCTTTATTTGCGTATAATAAAACTTCTGGTGTGGCCGTGTAACGTTTTCGAGCACTTTCGGCACGTTTACGACCTCGTTCAGCCAATTCTTCTTTGGTAAGGATCCGTTTTAGCATCATTGTTAAGCTTCCATTGCATTTCGCCGCAATTTTCGACCAACCACCGCATGCTAAATAAGGGAAAGCGGACCAATCGCAGGCGCCGACACCACCCTCTTCATACGGTTATCAATTTTCAGTGCACTGGCTCGGCCCCATCGAATCCCTCTCCACTTCAGGGTGCTCATCGCCTCTTGTCAGCCAATTGGATAGGACAAGCTGCTCAGTGTAGGCAATGTTATTTGTTTTTCAAGCAAACAAAAGTTACCTCCTATGAACGAGGAGAGCGTTTGATTGGTCTCTGCAGACAACACTGCGGGTCACCGCCCGATGCTTGTGTCGGCGGTTACGCAAATTTGACGTCAGGGGATTGGAATAGAAACATATTGGAATAGTTTTACGTTATAGGGACCCAGAACGTCATGCGTTTCAATAAAGAACAAGCTCGAAACAAGAACAAGCATCCGAACCATTAATCATTGTAATGGCGGTTTTGCAACAGATTTACAGATTCACTGTACATCCACTTTCGCAGAACCGGGTTGGAGAGTCTTCTGTTTTCTGTTTTTTCTTTGTAAGCGCTAGATTTCAATCACATGCTTTGGAAACACATGCATGCAGCTCTTATGTGCCACATGTATATGTTATGGTGTGGCAGGTGGTTTTTCTTACCTAGAATACGTACAATAACGTATCCGGGCCCCCTTCGGTTTTGCAGATAGGGTACGTGGCAAGGCGGACGTTAGCAGCAGGAGAATTGCTAAAGTTAACTTCGCTCTAATTATTTAGAGGGAGCCAGCAACCATGAATCTGGTAAGCCTCGAAAGGAGGGGAGTCTTTATTGAAATAATTAGCGAACGTTGAGTGGGAGAAGGGCTGGCATATTGTTGTCGAATTGGTGCAAACGGGGGAAAGCCAAGTGGGCAAGGGGGTAGTGCTACTCTCATGGGGACAGGGGGTGCGGTAGCTTCTAAATCCCTTCCTTTTTTTCTAGATCTGCCAATGTGCAATAACATTATAATTACTAACTCTGGGCCACGTGTTGCATTTGCGAAATTGAAGCGGTGCCGCAGTGAGGTCATGTCTAGCACTGTTTCGAGATATGCCACCTTAAAATGTGCTAAAAAATGCATTGGCGTTCCAGTTCACGGTTTCCCGAAAACCGTCCCTCGAACGCTTCGGGACAATCTTCACTAGAACGCCAAGGAATTTTTTTGCGAGATTTTGCGGCCACATATATCGAAAGTGGTGCTCCTCTTAGAATTTCCGCTAAGTATAGACATGAATTCACTGCTCTTTGGCTACAAGTTCGCAGTTATAACATTACCCTGAAGTGAACAAACTAAAACGTAACCCAGGTAATCAGCGCAATTATCGTAAAAATATTTCTGCGCTAATTTTATCCTAGCCACGAAGCCTACTTGCAAAAATGGCAGGGGCCTAAATCCTTTTTTAACTGTCCCGCATGAAAAAAAAATAGTACAACACATACGGTGTATATGTATTTGCTTGCGCATTTATAACAAGCCTACTCATAAGTATAGAAATAGGAAAGTGTCTGCTTATGGACGAGTGCTGTCCTTACCTCGCGCACCCTGAACTGATATTTTATTGTCTTTCACTGCGCCCTATTTAGCTACCTGAACTGAGTTTAAACTTAGCTTAAGTTGTTGCAGTAGCTGGTAGTTCTTTTTCGAACATATACGAGCTTTACATTTTCTTTCGTTCGCCTTAAAATTAGAGGGACAGAAAGGAAAGGTGCGGAGGTTAACCACATTAGAGTCTTCGACTTGCTATGTAGTACTGGAGTGGGAAAAAACATGTTGGAAAGAGAGTAGGCAGAGAGAAAAAGAGACTTCATAAGACGAATACAAACTAAACAGGAAAACCAAATGGCGTTACGAATGCTTCTCTCTTGTGATGCAATGCCATTCCCCAAAACGTAATGTTACCCCGTGGAAATGACCGGATAAGCGTTTGAGTTAAAGTGGAAAAATTGATGTACTTTTTGGATGTCCGTAACGCGGATAGGTGTCACTGGCTACCTTGCTGGGCACCATCCAGTACAATGGCTACAGGCCTAAGCCAAGACGGACAACCCCAGAGGGTTAATTCAGAATCAAAGATCACACGGAATAGTTGCGCACACCTAAAATTCATAACAGGGAACAGCAGCTTTACTGCGTGGCTGTTACATACCGCTGTAGGCGCCGGCTGCTTCGGTCGACGTAATAAAGTCACGTTACCTTCAGCTTAGCAATCCTCGCCCAAATGTGCGTTGGTGCAAAGTCGCTCGCTTTACGCGAAGCAGCGCGAATTAGAGCATGTCAGTGACGCAGCGAAAACACTCGCTGAAGAACAAAGGAACCGCGTGCCTCGACCACGTGTCTGACACGGGCCTGAGTTCTGGTGGCGCGGAAAATTTGTGCGCCGCAGAAACCAGGCCAAACGAGGTGGAACTTGATGTCTATGTCTTGCAGCCTGTATAGCAGCAGCCTGCCCGAAAGAGTGGTTATGGTCATTGCTGCTAAGCACCGTGCTCGGGCTCCCGGCAAGCGTTTCGGCTAATGATAACGCACCGCGTGGCCGAGTTTAATGCAAAGTTCACAGTAAAACGAGTGCTCGTAAACAGCGCCGTCTTAACGTGTCGGGCCATCTGCTGCGTCGTGAAACCCTCGGAGACTACGCATGCAGGTTTATGCGTTCGTATGAAGGGGGGGGGGGAGGGGGGGCGGAGCGCAATTGTCGCTTCCCCATTGCGCGGGTGCGTACGGCGCGCTCGCGTCGCACATGACGTCAGTAGCATTGTTTCACGATATCGGATGAGAGATAAAGGAAACAGCGGGCGGGGAGCAGGAACCGAAGAAAGACACTAAAAAAAGTAAAAGCCGTTCCACACAGTGACAGCTGTCAAAACAGCTTAGCTGGTGGTCGTTTTGTTAAGTTTCAACTGGTGTTTAGCGCGATTTTCATGAAAGTCTTTTGTCTCGTTATCGTCTTTTTGCTAGATTCGAGCTTCGGTTCCGGATTGCGCACTCTTCAGTTGCGTGAGGTTGTGATGAAACCACAGACTATCACACACCTCGCAGCTGTGTCCGAACTCGCGGTCGAGGAATTCTCTCTTGGACCGTCCATCGGCACTCTCCGTGGTAGGTGTCTCTCTGCGTCGACGTCACTGCTCGGTCTCCTGCTCTCGAATTTAGGGGTTAGCTTGCCTGTGCTGATGCTTGGCTTGCGTTGCCTTCTCTTGAAAGTGGGGCTTGGCTTGCCTCCACCTGCGCTTAGCTTGCGCTTCCCGTTCTCGATCCTCGGCGGTAGCGGCTTCCCTCCGCTAGCTGTTTGCTTGCGCTTCTCACTCTCGAAGCCTGGGATCTGCGCGACGTCGGCGCTGCTGCTTTCGTGCGAGTTTCCTCTGCCACTCGCGCCGAGTGGAATCCATGGGGCACAAGTGCGCGCGCCGGCGATACACCTGCTCCTATACCCCTCTCCTCCCCCTCCCCCGACGCGCGCTTTGATTGATCCACTCTTCCTCCCCTGGTGCGCCCTCTGATTGGTCTGCTCCCATGCCGGCGAGGCCCCGCTCCTTAAAGCCCCTTAAACTTCGTAAAGTAGCGACACTCTCCTCCTTCGCCTTCACTCCTCCTCTTTTCTCCTCTCTTTCGCGCTCCCTCCTCGACCGTGGCGCGGCCTACACTGCTCGAGCGTAGTAACGACGCCAACATGCGATCCTCGCCACTCCGTAGATGCTTCTCGAGCAAAAATCGCGCTGATGCACAGCACGAGGGCCCACGTGATGCTATTAGGCCTATAGCGACGCGCCGTCCACCTCGGCCAGAGCGTGCGAGGAGGAGGCGGCATTCTTCAAAGCGTGGCAATACTTTACGAAGTTTAAGGAGCTTTACCGCTCCTACCCTCGGCGCGCCCTCTCGCGGTGAGCTTCGGAACCTGCCCCCCTGCATGACACCGGACGGCGAAAGCTCGACTTAGAACAGCTCTGCTGTTAAAAGGTCAACAAGCAGCATAGCCGCTTTTCGGCCGAAGCTGTTTGCCGGCCATAGTTGCATTTACGGCAACTTCATACAGCCTTAAGAAACGTACGGGATCATTTCACGCCAACTCTAACATGAGTCAGCAATGAAGGTACCCGCTTGTGACATATTGGGAGGGCACGTGTGATAGTTCGCTGAAACGAAATTACAGCAGCTACACCAACTGGCCCGGACATCCAAGAAACATTCCTTGAAAGCGTACTTCTGTATGTAGGCCGGAAAGATGTGGCTTGCGGTCTCTAGGAACACCTAATTCTTACAAGGCAGCCCGTCGGCCTTTAATGTGTATGGTGAGTACCAATGGATGATGCATCCAAAATAAACATTTTCAGCAAGCAAGCAACATAATTATTTCGCACCGTCAACAATACCACCATGTTCTTAAAGACAGTTTCTTAGCGAGTAACCTTAACCCTTCCGTATCGGGTTCTTGTTTTCTAGACTGCTTCGTAGGTCTATCGCAAAGGTAGGGCCGCCTAAAATTGTAGGCCCATCCCAAAGGTAGTTCATGTTCCTCTCTTTCCTGATGTTTTTTTAGCCCTTGGCGAGAACAAGCAAATAAATAAATGTTAGGGAGCCCGCAACACCATTGGCACCACAAGTCAAATATAAAGAAATGAGGAGTCTTAGCCCAAGTGTTAATTTAGCATCAAATCCAATTGGTATAAGGAACTAATAGGAGTGATTTACAGAAGGCAACGGAAGGAATAAAAACGTCAAGAGGGGAAATGTAATTAATTCAAAGTAAAAAGCAAGATAAGGTCCAAACAGTGGACTGCACGCTGGTGTAGCATTCTAATGAACGGCCCCCCGGAGCCACATGAAAGGCCGCGTCAGCGCGTGGAACGCGTGAAATTGCGACCATTCGTCCGTGGCGTAAAAATTTATTATAGTGTGATTCAAGTGAGAGGGAAAGGAGACGTGAAGGAGTGAGAGGAGGAAGTGGCGTAAATAGTTGCAGTCGAGAAGAGCAGTTGCCCCTGGAAAGTTAGGCGACAGTAATTAAGGAAAGAAAGCGGTGACCTGAATGTCTTATAATAGACGTAAAAAAGAAGCAAGAAAACAAACACGCTGACATTCTACTTTCTCAGCGGGGATGTCAGAGATTAATGCGTGAGCATTATATCAATGCAGTGACACAACGTCTCGTCACCCAAGAAGCGGGTTTTGTACGAGGCGTGCGCTGCAGCGGGACTCCGCTTTCGCGCTTTCTTAAGAACACTATACTCCACGTAGCGCCGAAACACAGAAGCCTGCGAGTGGCCTTCGAAATTAATCGTGCTGCCTTGCGTGCGAACGCTGAGAAATGAAACATACGACAGCCACGCTCCTCTCCCGCATTCTGGAATGAGGACGCCTCCTCAGAGCGACATTCACATAATTGAAAACGTTTATTCTCTCTTTCTGCTTTCGCACGCGTTGATGATGATGTTGCATTGGCACGCCACTGAAACGGGGCGCTGACGAATAGTCAGCTAGTCTGCGTGGTTTAATTAGGTATGCAATAAATGCTTTCCATTCTTGCTTTTTTGTGTGCATCTCCTTAATCTTTTTTTTTTCCTCTTCCTCGAAACTTCTCTAACTTGTACCGCTACTATGCCTGGACCCGATGTGGTCGCGTGAATATCTTCCCTGCATTTTCTCGCGTACACCCGATTGGCATGTGGTGCTACCATTCCAAAGCAATCGCAGATGAGTTTTGTGTCTTCTTTCTTATTTCGCCTCCGTGCTTCCTTCAATTGATAGTCGGCGTTCGTGTCGCCCGCTTCTCTGCTCTTGTATCCGTGTCTGCACGCCTTACCCCTTGTTTGCATTGTGAAAGCGCTCTCTGTGGTAAGTTTGCTCAAACAGCATCAAGGTGTAAAGACTTCACAAGCGTGACACGAGTTTTTCATCGAAAACCGAACAGCAATACTATATGCAGTAGCAACCAACAGCAATCCTCGCCCTGAGCGACCTCTTTTCTAACATTTCCCAAGCAACCACAATACACCTATCCTCGGGAGAAAATATTAGAGCCGCTAATAGGGTCTGTAATCATTCCGATGAAACACAGCGCGATTTAAGCCCCTTACAAAGGAGGCACAAACAGGCCTGGAGTGTGGCCTGATCCCGGTGACCAGAACCGGTAACGCACTCCCTCACCAGAGCAGGATTGGCCACCCTGGTGCAGTACTCGGCCACAACCTCCTATGAACACAACAATCAAACCCCGGCCCTCAGTCCCCAGCAGCTGCGAAGCAACTGACCACGGCGGCGGTCAGACCTGCGACGCAGCAGAGGGTGCTAAGAATCACTGGCTCCGGACAGGCCGCCATTGGAATATGAACCTGGCAACGTTTAACGCTAGAACGTTATCTAGTGAGGCGAGTCTAGCAGTGCTATTGGAGGAATTAGAGGGCAGTAAATGGGATATAATAGGGCTCAGTGAAGTTAGGACGCCGAAAGAAGCATATACAGTGCTAAATAGCGGGCACATCCTGTGCTACCGGGGCTTAGCGGATAGAAGAGAACTAGGAGTCGGATTCCTGATTAATAAGAATATAGCTGGTAACATACAGGAATTCTATAGCATTAACGAGAGGGTGGCAGGTCTTGTTGTGAAACTTAATAAGAGGTACAAAATGAAGATTGTACAGGTCTACGCCCCTACATCCAGTCATGATGACCAGGAAGTCGAAAGCTTCTATGAAGACGTGGAATCGGCGGTGGGGAGAGTGATAACTAAATACACTACACTAATGGGCGACTTTAATGCCAAGGTAGGCAAGAAGCAGGCTGGAGACAAGGCAGTGGGGGAATATGGCATAGGCACTAGGAATAGCAGGGGAGAGTTATTAGTAGAGTTTGCGGAACAGAATAATATGAGGATAATGAATACCTTCTTCCGCAAGCGGGATAGCCGAAAGTGGACGTGGAGGAGCCCGAACGGCGAGACTAGAAATGAAATAGACTTCATACTCTGCGCTAACCCTGGCATCATACAAGATGTGGACGTGCTCGGCAAGGTGCGCTGCAGTGACCACAGGATGGTAAGAACTCGAATTAGCCTATACCTGAGGAGGGAACGGAAGAAACTGGTACATAAGAAGCCGATCAATGAGTTAGCGGTAAGAGGGAAAATAGAGGAATTCCAGATCAAGCTACAGAACAGGTATTCAGATTTAACTCAGGAAGAGGACCTTAGTGTTGAAGCAATGAACGACAATCTTGTGGGCATCATTAAGGAGTGTGCAATGGAAGTCGGTGGTAACTCCGTTAGGCAGGATACCAGCAAACTATCGCAGGCGACGAAAGATCTGATCAAGAAACGCCAATGTATGAAAGCATCTAACCCTACAGCTAGAATAGAACTGTCAGTACTTTCGAAGTTAATCAACAAGCGTAAGACAGCTGACATAAGGAAGTATAACATGGATAGAATTGAACAGGCTCTCAGGAGCGGAGGAAGCCTAAAAACAGTGAAGAAGAAACTAGGAATTGGCAAGAATCAGATGTATGCGTTAAGAGACAAAGCCGGCAATATCATTACTAATATGGATGAGATAGTTCAAGTGGCTGAGGAGTTCTATAGAGATTTATACAGTACCAGTGGCACCCACGACGATAATGGAAGAGAAAATAGTCTAGAGGAATTCGAAATCCCGAAGGTAACGCCGGAAGAAGTAAAGAAAGCCTTAGGAGATATGCAAAGGGGGAAGGCAGCTGGGGAGGATCAGGTAACAGCAGATTTGTTGAAGGATGGTGGACAGATTGTTCTAGAGAATCTGGCCACCCTGTATACGCAATGCCTCATGACCTCGAGCGTACCGGAATCTTGGAAGAACGCTAACATAATCCTAATCCATAAGAAAGGGGACGCCAAAGACTTGAAAAATTATAGAACGATCAGCTTACTGTCCGTTGCCTACAAAGTATTTACTAAGGTAATTGCAAATAGAATCAGGAACACCTTAGACTTCTGTCAACCAAAGGACCAGGCAGGATTCCGTAAAGGCTACTCAACAATAGACCATATTCACACTATCAATCAAGTGATAGAGAAATGTGCAGAATATAACCAACCCTTATATATAGCTTTCATTGATTACGAGAAAGCGTTTGATTCAGTCGAAACCTCAGCAGTCTTGGAGGCATTACGGAATCAGGGTGTAGATGAGCCATATGTAAAAATCTCGGAAGATATCTATAGCGGCTCCACAGCCACCGTAGTCCTCCATAAAGCAAGCAACAAAATCCCAATAAAGAAAGGCGTCAGGCAGGGAGATACGATATCTCCAATGCTATTCACAGCGTGTTTACAGGAGGTATTCAGAGACCTGGATTGGGAAGAATTGGGGATAAAAGTTAATGGAGAATACCTTAGTAACTTGCGATTCGCTGATGATATTGCCTTGCTTAGTAACTCAGGGGACCAATTGCAATGTATGCTCACTGACCTGGAGAGGCAAAGCAGAAGAGTGGGTCTAAAAATTAATATGCAGAAAACTAAAGTAATGCTTAACAGTCTCGGGAGAGAACAGCAATTTACAATAGGCAGCGAGGCACTGGAAGTCGTAAGGGAATACATCTACTTAGGGCAGGTAGTGACGGCGGATCCGGATCTTGAGACAGAAATAATCAGAAGAATAAGAATGGGCTGGAGTGCGTTTGGCAGGCATTCCCAAATCATGAACAGCCGGTTGCCGTTATCGCTCAAGAGAAAAGTATATAATAGCTGTGTCTTACCAGTACTCACCTACGGGGCAGAAACCTGGAGGCTTACGAAAAGGGTTCTACTGAAATTGAGGACGACACAACGAGCTATGGAAAGAAGAATGGTAGGTGTAACGTTAAGGGATAAGAAAAGAGCAGATTGGGTGAGGGAACAAACGCGAGTTAATGACATCTTAGTTGAAATCAAGAAAAATAAATGGGCATGGGCAGGACATGTAATGAGGAGGGAAGATAACCGATGGTCATTAAGGGTTACGGACTGGATCCCAAGGGAAGGGAAGCGTAGCAGGGGGCGGCAGAAAGTTAGGTGGGCGGATGAGATTAAGAAGTTTGCAGGGACGGCATGGCCACAATTAGTACATGACCGGGGTTGTTGGAGAAGTATGGGAGGGGCTTTTCCCTGCAGTGGGCGTAACCAGGCTGATGATGATGATGATGATGATGATGATGATGATGATGATGATGATGATGATGATGATGATGATGATGATGATGATGATGATGATGATGATGATGACAAAGGAGGCAAGGTGAAGACCTAGTACTTAAAAAAAATCAACAATACTTCAGCATGAAACAACAACAGGAGCAGTTCAACACGCATGAAGCCACACATAAAACAGATCGAAAAGCTCGAACTTCGTGACAGCTGTTGCGACGATTTAACGGACCACATAACACCAACAACGTCAGTCCTTGCGAGTCTAAGGAGCTTTAGCACACGACCTGATGCATCCTAGCTAGAGCGGCACGGTGAAGAATCGACAAAGCGTAGAAGCGGCAAGCGGCATTCAGAACCTAAGCGAAAATTCTTTAACCTGCATACTGCGCTCTGGACAAACCGCACCAAAGCATCGATAGGTTGTAATCGACTTCGTCTCTTACCCGTGCAAACATGATGGAGTGCAACGAACAGCGAAATGGGAGCAAGAGAGCGAGGGAACAAGAAATTTGCGGCCCAACTGCGGCGTTCTACTGTTGCCGCTTGTGCGGCCTCGCTGGAAATGAATAGAGCCGTGCAGCCAGTGCGCGTACTTGGTAGTATTTGAGCCCCCCCAACGGGCAACAACTGTCCTTCAGCATGCCTTGAAGCTTTGGCCGTGACACACATGATAAGCTTTGCTTATTTGGCTCCGAAAATGTGAATAATACACAGCAGCGGGAGCAACGAAGCAGAAGACTACGGCTGACTAATTGCTTCTTTCAGTAGTGCAGTTAGAAAGGCATCCACCAGTGGCGCGTCCGTCGGTGCGAACTATGCGTATAGCAAAACGAGACAGAGGTTCACAGGAAGGCGGATACTTGAAGTTGTCAGCAAATTCTGTAGTGTCGATCATGAGAAGGGCAGCTGAAAGGGCAAAGGCAGGGAAATTAGCCAGAACGAAAAATGCTGTTTGCTAATTACACTCGAGAACAGGCATACTGTTCATCCGAGGTATGTTGGTTCTTATGATGGCGCCTAATATAATATATTGAATTATTTATACTGGTGCGCTAATCCGGTAATTGACTTCAATGTACCTATTGGTATTACGCTGGATATTTTTTTTTTTGCCAGTTGAGGCTACACAGAAGTTTCAGGGCCTTCGCCAATCTGCAAGATTCAGCGTTCTGCCTCGTACTCTCGCCACTATGTAACGGGACCTACACGTTTTGATGACTAAGTTTCGTAAACTCGCTGCACACAGCTGCCACACGCCCGTCCGTCCTATCGTATGAAGCCCTCTCGCCCTGTAGAAGCAATTCCGACGTTCTGAGGGGCTCTGTTTCTCTGAATGTTGTGGATTGGTTCGCGCACTAGGGAAGTCGTTCCGCAGCGCATAGCCACACTTGCCGCCCCACAACCTGCCTGCTGTCGAGAAGCTCATGCCCCAATAAGACCACGCTTGCTCCCGGACACGCTCGCGGTTAATTTCGGCGCCAGCTGCCTTCCTCGGCCGCCCGTTATTAAAAAGCCGGTAGACGAGACGCCACGGTCTGGCACTCGACGTTACACGCTCTCATGCCTTTCAACGTATAGGCTTGGTGGCCGGACCGCGATGTTTTTGAGCCATGAAGCTACGTGCACCAGATAAGATGCCGTTAGAAATTTAATCTAGCAATTACGTACCATTGGTTTCGTACTACCCGTGAGCAGCACATTTACCCCGAACCTTAACGACCACAGTCTGTTGCTTCGATCTCTCTCTGAACGAAGGCCTGTGCGTATACCTCGCTAGTCACAATAACTTCGAGGTTTCGGATGCGGATGTTAATCGTTACGTGGCGGCGGCAAAAGAACTCTCACATGGGGTATCATTATTTTTGCGTGTATGGTGCGGGTGTGTCGTTGGTGTATCTACAATTGGGGCTAGCCTAGGGGTCAGTATCGGAAATTATTCCGCCTGTTCGCTGTTGCTGAAAGCAGAAAATCGCGCTCCCACATGTGAATCAATTTACAGTCCCGTAAAAAACGCGAGAAGAAGACAAAGCGCCTCCTTCACTGGCCAACTACTGCCAGTTGAACAGCCCACACCGACTTCTCCTTCAACGGCCACCTGCCCGAGTGACAGCAGCACAACTAAACGCCAGCTACCTTCGCCAACTGAATTGTGTGCTTTTTCTCGCACATTTGACTCCATAATTCCTTCCGGTCCTGCTCCCAGCCCGCCTAGAGCCTCAGCTCCTCGCGCTCCTCCGCTGTTTGAATCCTTCGCAGTGCACGCCACTGTGCACCAAGGCTCACTGAATACTACCGACTGCGCGGAGGAGAGTTGCGCCGACCCAGCGACACCCAACCATCAAATATATGCAGACTTGAAGGCACCTTTCTCGCTGGATTCTCTAGCAACGGCACAATGGCTGGACTTGCGCCACCCATTTCGTTTTATCCAACGACACCACGCCTGAGGAGGTTCGCAATTCACCGCCTGCTACCTCTCAGTTCCGCTTGTCGGACAACGTGGGTCACCCGTGCTGCCATCTTTCGGTGCTTACATGCTCCTACAGAACCTTGGGTTCATCGAGGGTGCAGGCTACGACGCAAACCGCTGCTCTTTCTTCGTCGCTTTCACATCGACCCCTCGTCGACCTCGTCGAAACATCTGCTACTCAACACCAAGCACGCCGCCCTTCGTTGCCACGTAAACCCGGCCTGCACGAGATTTTTAGCTCAGGCTGAGGCGGTCCCCTCGTCTATACGAACGCCTTTCTCGCTCCGGATGCTGCCTCGATAGAATCCACGTCCATCCAACTAGTGCACACAGTCGCTAATTTATTAATGCTGCTAAGCAGGCGCACGTCAGATTGCCTCCGACATCATTGTCGCAGAAAATTTCTTACGCTAGGTTTGGCGCCACAAATGTCCATTGCTTTCTCGCAAGTCTGCTCAAACACCCGTCATCCCAGTCGCACCATCCCCGACCAACGCTAGACCGCCCCAATTACTGCATCCTGCTGCCCTTGCACTGCGTCAACCTCGCTTCCCAAGCGCCCATCTCCCAATAAGGTACGTGCTGTGTGCAGCAATGCACACAGCCACATCGGGCGGACGCCAACTTTTCTACGAGTCTCCGTCTGCCTTCCGCGTTTCCCAACGTAGCACAAACATCATCCGCTACTTTCGCGCTTCTGCTTGTCTCACCCACCCGAAATCTCCATTCGGATATCAGGTGCCTTCCCGCAGCTGACCTGAACCGCCCGTTTGAACTACCTGCGCATACTAATCGTGTCTACATTACTCATCCTTACATGACCTGTAAGCATTTGTACACACATAACATTCATTAGTTTTGTCCATTGTAATTAGCTCTCACGCATGCTTCTTAACCACTATAGGCGCTAGTGGGGAGCCCCTGTACCTGCGTCACCACCAGTCGCGCCCCCGACGAAGAGGAGGAGAGTATCGTAGACGGCCGTAGAGAGCGGATGTTCGACCATTGCTTACGCATGCTGCAGCCGTGGCCGTAACGCGCATCCTCCCATCTGCCCTCTTACAATGAATCAAGCCGTGGTCGCCCTTCATAGACAACCTTCTCAATTATCACGCCGCATTAAACAAATACATTTAAATAAGTGATTTCACCTTCTATGAGCTTGATAAGCAGATATGCACGTGCATGTGTCAACGGCATAACATGCTTACTGCTCTTCAAAAGTTCTGCATTGGGCTTGTGCTCTGTGTTTCAATATATGACTTTAATAATCTGTCATGAAGTATCTTTCTGCTAACTGTTATGACCACCCTACATTCAGTCAAGTAGAAAATTGTGAAAACCAGGTGTGCAGCTGGACTAAAAACTCGCTTCTGGTGTTTTCATTTTCTTTTTTTTTTTCTTTTTACATAGTCGCTAGATTTAGCAGCTTGAATTGTGTAGTTTGCTCTTGTGGCTGTTCTAAATTAAAGTGCATTTATTTATCTATCGTCCATTAGGCAGCAACGACCAGCAGCCATGCGCTAGAAACCTAGGCTATAGGCCATCTTAATTTTTTTCTTCTCTGTGGTTAGTTGCGCTGAAATATTATTCCTGTTCCTGCGCTTAACGAGACTAGCCGTAAAGCTTTAAAAATTGAACAGGGGCTACTAGCTCTTTTCTTTCTGCCTTCCTTCCTTTCTTTCGTGGGGTGCTTATTTATTTATTTTCTTTCACTGAAACTCGAACCCGCGTGTGTTCTGTTGACTAGTTAGGGCCAGAAAATCATGATTCATAAACCATTACTAACAAAGGACGCGCTCATAACAACTCGGCACAGTTACAAAACGAGACCCTGTCATCCCCGAGTTTACTCGATCGGCAGCAGCCTTAAGGGACGCCCACGTTCGAGGTAGCCCGTCCTGCCAACCACACCATTTTTAACTCTGTGGCGGTAACATTACACGACGTAGCATACGATACAAAAGTGAAGCGTAGTACTGATTAAATGTGGCTGCAATATTCCCCTTATACTCAGCTGTCGTTCGGATACCGAGACATAGAATTATAGCTGAATAAAATTAAGGACTGTTTGGCTACGACCTCTAAGATGATTCCCCGTGTAGTGAAGAGGAAGACGAAGAAAGTGCTCTTGCGACTGTTGCTGTGCACGCGATCTGCGTTCTTGTACTGCCGCTGCGACCTTGCTTGCGTCAGATGTTAGCGTCTTATAATAAATCGTCGTAGTACACTTGGCGGAGATGCGGGGTCCACACGTTCTATATTGTCAACGCATGTCACGGCTTCTCGGTTTTGCAGGCGTGTGGAGTCTTCTTGAAATTGTCGGACTCTGCAGTGGCTCGTTGAGCGGAAGGAGTACCAAACTCGTGTATTCTTTATGGTGTAGTAAATATTACCCAGTACGGAGACCTGAACTCTCCTTCACGAGGCTGCGTTGCCGTGTCCCAACGTCGAACTTGCATGTACGTAAGTCTTGAAGGCTTCTCTCCTCAATTTACACACTGTGTGGAAATTAGAAACTGCCGATTATTTCATTTATTACAATTGCACTTAAACAAGTCGCAGTTTCGCCCGAAAGGTGAAGCGCTGAAAGCGATAGAAAAGTATTGAAGACCTACGCAAATTAAAAGTAGCTATCGGCCGTATAAATCGCAGTAAGCCTTATCTTGCTAATTAGCAAACACAGTGTCATGCCCGTAGGCAGACGTGAGCACGTCTCACTGGATGACAGCGGACACTCGCTGTCCCATTGCTGGCGTGATGATCAGCGGCAGCTTCGGCGAGCGAACGCTTCATTTTGCCCCTCGCCTTGAATGCATCTTCGAAACCTTCAGGTTACACGCCCTTAAACACTAGCGGCGGGAGAACTCAGCGCGCACGGATTCACCAGCCATCTAGGCTGCCCTACTCTTTGCACTCGCAGCCGAATACCTCGACAATAGGGCTCGCGGGCCCACGTTCTGCCATCTCATTCGTAGTTCAAAGAATTTAACTAGCTGCAGCTATATCTCAAACCGAAATTCTGCTCATGCGCAGCCACGGCTGGGCTATATAATCAGACGGATAGAGCGTAATAAACAAAGCTATAGATACATATATATACAAGAACGTCTCAAGCCACAAACACGAATGCCAGACAAATCCATGTGCTAACCATCATTCCCATAGGGTTTCTCACTATGACACCTATAGGGAAATCTGGTGCCGCCGTCTATGGGAGTTTTCTCAGGGGCGCTGTGCCGTCATGGGAATGAAGGTATATGTGTCTGCGAGGCTGGTGTCTGCGAGGCTGCGAGGTTGGCTGGTGTTGTAAGAAGCTTCGTCTATAAAACGTGGACATGGATACGCAAATAACGCATTCCGAAAGTAAAATCTTCATAAAAGGTTTTCATTCACCCATATCACATCTTCCAATGAAGTTTGGTCACCTGCAATGCATAACCAAGCCAGGAAAAGCAAACGCAGGCGACAAACTGTTCCAAAGTGAGCGCAAATTTTGTCGTCTGTCGTTCAATTTTAGCGGCCCGCTGATACTTTGTACATTTCATGCAATTGTACATCGAATTATACAAGCCCTCACAATAAAACAAAACAAGGTCTTGTATAATAATAAAGCTAAAACAGCCTTTTAGGTGCTGTTTCAGTAACAAATGAATCATCGTGAAAGAAGGAACGGTGCTAGCCAGGCGCGTCTTCAAGGCGTCCTGGCGCTCCCAGAACGATTGCAATCCGAAGTCACAATATGCCGGCATTCCCATGCCAACCGCAGCGTAGCAGTGACGGATTTCCGTCTAGGTAATATAGTGAGAAACTCTATGATCATTCCCATAGTTTACCGTACGTACCATGGTGGCTGAACAATCGCAGCGCCAGAGTTCCCCCTAGTAATTATTGCAGGAAACCTCTCTGGTGGAAACCTTCATTGTCCTTTTACATTTCATAAACCGTGATATTCACCTTGTTTAAATCATGATAGCACGCTCGTCACAAAGATATACAGTTGGATATACAGTGATATATTGTTGCGGGTCGGCGACTGTTGCAGTTGGAAGAGGAACGCACTGACCAACCGGCCTTTGCGAAGTATTCGCGCATAGCAACTTGAAGGGAAGCTGAAAGGGTTTTCAATTTCCATGAATTGCTGGGATTGGGAAGAACAGACCTAATAATTTACGGTTCCGAAATTTTTTTCTTCGTTTTGTTAATATAAGGGGCGGAAATCGCTTTCTAAATCACCCCCGCGGACACGCCCCCATCGCTTCCCGGAGCGCCGGGTGAGGTGGTTGCCAGAGGAGAGAACCGGCGAGAGTGACGTCATTCGCGGGGACCGAGCTGCCGGACCGGCGTGCTGGCATGTGCTGGCATGCCTCTTTCCGTCCTGCGCTTTACTGAACGACGCACGAGAGATCTGCCGCTGCGGCCGCTCACGTTTGTTTTCTTTTGCGATTTTCGTAAACTGTTCTTTCCTTCTGTGCTGCGTGAGTGCCTACAGCCAAGGGCGCCCAACATGCCCTCGTTCTGTGCAGCATTCGGCTGCGCGAACACAGGCGGGCGAGACGATGTGGTGTTTCACAGGTTCCCGAAGGACAAGAAGCTTGCAGCGCAGTGGGTCCGTGCGGTGAGGAGAGATAAGTTCGTGCCGACGAAATCAACTGTGCTGTGCTCGGACCATTTCCGCGATAGCCGGATAACCTTACGACAAATGCGGAAACGCATTGTCGCTAGCGTTGATACACTCCGTTTCATACATCAAGTGCGACTCTGTGGAGGCTTTAGATACCTCTTGCAGTGGCTGCGTTTGCACTTAGAAAAAGTTCGGTGTTTCTTGACCCGATTTTTGAGAAAATTTTCCATATATAAAATGAAAAAAATTAAATGAATGAAAAATGAATGAAATGAAAAAATATGATTGAAATCAATATCAAATATATGAATACGAATGAATAAAAGAATTTACCCATAGAAAGAATCCGTGTACTTATACGGCTGCTAACACGTTCTTTTAAATCAATTTTCTTTTCGGCATTTTTTTATTGCAGCCCGTCGCGGCAGCTTCACGTGCATGCTCGCGCGAGCAAACGCCGCTGGCACGCTGCGAAGCATAGACGGAAACGCGCGCAGTAATAAATTTTGGTGACTGGACTTCGTGCGTAGCTTCCACAGCGTTGCACCTGAGGTAGGAAATGGAGTATAGGCTTGCCTAGTGACGTTCGACATGCGGTTGCAGTAATCGTGTTTACCTCAAGGCGGTGCTAAAACTGCCTAATATCTCTATGTTAACACTAGCATGGAGCACGCATACCGATTCTTGATCGAGCCACAATCGCAAAGTCGTCGAACCATAGTGTGAATATTCCACATATAATATCTCTGGCCATCTCTAGATGTGTATGATCAGCAACTTCCATGACTGCACCTCGCAGCACTGCATGTGCGCGCTTTGAAACGCGGCACTTATGTTCGCGATCGTATATCAACACTCAAAAAACCACAGACTTTAGACAAGCAGCGGCAAGGTGCTTGTCTTCGCGGAATTGCACCCGTGTTTACAATCTAATGAGAAGTTAGTGCTTCGGCATTCTTCCAGCAGCATGTTCCCAGTGACACTTTAGCGCATTTTTTCTCCCGTCATTGGAACGTGCGGAGTTACATGAAAAAGAAAACATACGTACGCGCTAAGATTTCCAACGCGCGAGAAGGTGCACACATCGCTCTCGCTGTTGGCACACTCAACATTGTCGTTGCCGCAGTTGCCGCCATCGTTTTCCGTATCGGCTGTCGGTTCGAACATGTACGGCGAAAATACAAGCTGTCCGAGACAGCGAGAACGTTTCATAATGCTTACAACTCGGCTGTGAAGCCAGAACAGCGTGCTACGCTCTGAAACGGCGGCGCCGACCGGCGACTGCCGTGAATGACGTCACAGCGGCCCCGGCCAATCACGGGCAACAGCGGCATTCGCACAATGCCCTGAGGCGCTGGTGCACGTTTCCATGAAAAAACAGCCGCTTACGTTTGTTTCCGCCCTTTTTGAACCAGATATTCGTGTTCAGGGGACTCAAAACTGTAGGATGCCACAGAGAACTCATTTTTTTTCGAAAAGTGTTTCAGTTTCCCTTTAAGCTACGCAGGCTCTGAGAGTTTTTGCTTCTATGCTTGAATTTCAGAGGCTACAGAAGGCACTACTGCAGCTGTGGACGACGTTGTGCACAGCGCAAAGAAATAGTAGTTGTTACCTGCATTGTAGTGGCGTTGTTGTCATGTTGTCGTCATGAGAGGCATTATTGCGGAATTTGTACAGCATTACATGTTATTGTTTTTTTAGAACGCAGCCCTTAGGCGCCCGTTCCTCCGTTGAGCGTCGGCCTCGACGTCGGCTTCCGTCTCGGCGTCGGCGTAACCGACAGAACAAACGAGCTAACCAGAGGATGAAAGAAGAGAGTGAACGCAGAGCGCAGCTGAGGATGAAAGACGGCGATAGTGAAGACAGCGCTTGGAGGAAAACGGTAGAGGAGGGTGCTACGGTAGATAGCTGGGCGAGACGGTACATCTGCATTATTATTACTTACAGCACTCATTAATAACAAGGACAAAGAAGAGCGACGAAACAGCGCTCATGTTTCGTCTCTCTTCTTCGTCCTTGTTAGTAGTGCGCGCTGTAAGTAGTAATAATGAAGGAGGAGGGTACAGCGGAAGCATGCGACGAAAGCCGAGAAGGTGAGTATGGCGAAAAGATGAGGAGGAAAGCGGGCGGCTGCACAAGACATGCTCCACGGCAGCGGCGACCCGCTACGAGATGGAGCCGTAATAGCGTGTGCCGTCACCCGGTCGTCGACGGAGTCATTACACTAAGGCATGCGGCGAGCGCATACACCGATACCGTATATGGAAACAAAGCGCTGGCGTGATCTTCGTAACCACCTCGCATGCGCTGCTCCGCCTGCGCCCGTGTTCACGTTTTCTTCCTGCACAGTGAACGACGCAACCGATGGAAGTGCTTCGTCTGCCGCTGCTGCTAAAGCACCGAAAGAGCTGCGCTCAAATGTCGCATTAGAGAGTATCGTAATCGTCAGTGAATTTTGCGCACAACGTCGAAGACGTTGTGCAATATTGCGTCAGTGTCTGCTATTTCAGTAGATAATTTCAAAAGCAGATGAATTTCATAAATTCGCTTATTTTCGTAAAAGGACATGTATATCTATATGTATTAAACTTGACCAAATTAGGTATGTAGCTGCTGTAGCATCCATGTGCTTGAATCCTTTAACCTGCATGCGACAACGTGTAATTGTTAAGTGAATTGAATCACCGACGAATGTTCTTGTAACCTGCATAACAAGGAAACTGGCGTACACACAAGTGACACTCCAGAAGCTTTGCCCTCTTTTGCCAGGCTACAGCGGCTAAAGAAAGACAGCCTGCAGTAAAACTGGGACGCTCTGTATAACGGTTTCATGTGCATTATGTGCAGTGCTCCGTCTAACGCTTTTAGCTCCACAGGTCGAGATTCATTAGGCCGTTCGTGTGTACCGATACATTACTTGCGGTGCGCGATAAGCTCTCGCTTGCCAAGATAATTACACGCAGGCAAATAGCCGCTCGTGGTAATGAAGCTCTGCAGGGACGTCGCGGTGCTGTAGATGGGAAACTTGGAGCAAAGAAAAGAGACACGCGTAGCTCACTGAACGAACGCAGACCCTGCTCTGTTACAGATAGCATACATGCTAAAACATGAACTGACCCACTCAAAACCTATCTGTTAGCGGAAGGAGTTCGAGTTACCAGCAATATCCACGCCGCACCTCAAGCGCAACTAAACCGCTCGGTAGCGCTTGAACCCGAAGTTTACTGCAATCAACTTGCTCAACCGACCCCGACGTCGCTTGCCGGTCAGCGGAGAGATTGCCGGTCAGTGCGAGCGTGAAAAAAGTAACTGACCGCGAACCCATCTCAAAACATTCACTGAAACTGCGACAACGTGTAAAGGTTACAAGAGAGCGTCGAGTACAAAGTGCGCGCGAAGGGACAGACCCCTGTTCCCGGTCATTTTGCCCGCGAAGGCTTGTTCCAGTCCACGGAGCAGAGTGCCGTGCTTTGTGCGAGAACAATCGCTTCCAGCGTCAGCTGCCGCAGAACAGTGATATTGCTTGCTTTCTATGGCTTCAGCGTGAAAGTTAATGGATCGTGTAATAGCCACGGCTCCAGTGGGAGAGTGGGGCGAGCTTTAGCGAATGCCATCCGCAGGAGGAATGCTCCAGATAAGGGACACAGGGTAAATGAGCTTGTGTGGAAAAACAATGGACGAGAGATTTTTGATAGCATCTTCTGGCGAAATCTGTACGCGCGATCGCCCCGGGAAATGAAGACTAATATTTGTATGTAGTAATGATCTTGGGAGCGTTACTTCTCAGTTATGCTTTCGTTGTTGCTTTCTGTTTGATTTTTTGTTCTTGTTGCTATCAAGTGACAAAGAATTTAGACGCTAAATATTGTTGCACCGTTTCTACATGACACGAATACAGGAAAAGCGAGACTATGGCAATAGGTATTACATTAGCCGCTATTGATAATATTTCCCAAAAGGCTAATACTTATGAGTACTAACGCTGTTAAGATATACTGTGAGATCATGCATGTCTGTGTATCGCTTCTTCGTTCGACGTCCTATCTTTGTGCGCATAAAAGTCTAATAAGAACCATGTGCAACCAACTCGCCCAAAAAGTAACACTTTTGATCATGCAAGTTCTTCACCATTGCTAAATAAAGTTTACTAAAAACTACACCATTAGATTAATTCCAAAGCCGAGGTTTAAAACGTGGCCTTTGTCGTTTACCGACGCTGTGACTAACTCATTTGCTCGCGTGTACGAAATAGATCGCCTGAGCCCATCTTGGTCATTATCAGTGAATTTACCCACCAGGGCGACCTTAAGGCTGACGAGGCGCATTTAGATATCCTGTCACATGATCTACTTGGATCAAGGATGTCTTCGTAATTGTTTGTCCGATGTAATTTACAATGTAACCACACAAGAGTATACGAATGATTCATGAGCCTTTTAAGGCTCGTTACTATTGAGGCCTGAGGAGTAATGGTGATGACAATAACTATCGCTGTTACATGCTGCCATGTACATATAAAGTAATAGCTCCTCTCAGTTTAGCAATTAGTATGGCATGTTACGCGAAGTAGCAGGCTCTGGGTAAAATTAAAACCAATTTTTGTGAGTTGGGTTGGCAGTGGCTATGATAAGGTCATGTTCAACTTATTTCACTGCGTTCTCTTTCTATCTCTCGCTGTCGCTTTCAATCGGGCAGGCTCGTCATTGCCCTATCTGGATGGCCACATATTTCCATCTTTACACTTCGCCGCGCCGCATCCACAAACCAAAGACCCTGACACAATAATCCGCACAAGATATCGTATATTGTGTTCGTAGAAATCTAGCCAGTCCATTTTAGTTTATTATTATTATTATTTATTGAATACTGCGGACACATGGCCCCAACAAGAGTGGCAGCGAATGCATAAAATGGCAATTACCGAGGCATTTCCAGCCAACCGTGACGTACTTCCAACATTAAACGTTAGAGCATTTGAACTGGCAGCAGCAGCACATTTACCAGCCTTTCAGACGACTATCAATGTCCGGCTACTTTCTTCACTCGCACTTTCGTACTGTCAGGGGCACGTCAAAGCAGACGCTTCGTCTGCATGAACAAAGTAAGCGTGTTGTTAGTTGCCCCATATGAGCAAGTAAAACCCTTCCTTTTTCAATTTTTTCAGCTTGAAAAACGGTATATGGTCAAACGCCTTTATAACGAAACTCTCGGGAGCTCCGAAATCCTTCGTTATATAGCTCACTTCGTTATAAAGAGAAAGCACCCTAGCGCTTGCTATACAGCCGGCTAAGCACATTAAGCAAGGAAGAAACCTTTGTTTGCCTTGAATTCAAGAGGTGCATAGAGAAATAAGTCGCTAATATTTTTTTTTGTGTACACTTTACCTGACAGAATGCTCAATACAGCCGAACTTATTCCATCGAGGTACCCGGCATGCTCCGCGACGAAATGCTGGAACGAGGCAAAGTAAAGCTGCATGTCGTCAAGTGCCGCTATCGCTTCCTTTGCCGTGAAAGGCCTTGGATCATTCACAGGCTCTTCATCCCGGTTGCCTTCATTGACGTTCGCGCCCTTTCCGTCCTATAGATGGCTTTGAAGACGCTGTCGGCACTCTGTTCTGATGACATTGCAAAGCTATCATCATCTGTGACCAGTGGCGTAGCTAGAAATTTGCAGCTCGGCCTCCTCCTTATAGAATTTGTTGAAGGATCAAATACATGAATAATAATTTCATTACCATTGCCAAAAATGCTGCAGACGACTTCTTGAACGCTACGCACTGTCAAGGCAAGTAAAATATGCATTTTTTCGTAAAACAATACATTCGTATGTTCCAAAAGGTATGCCAGAAATAACTGATATCAGTGTTTCCATGCTTTTTGTCTGTTTAATAACTAAAGAAAATATCACACAGACTTTAGAACTATATCAGTTGAAAACGAGCAAAGCAGTGCATGCCGCTGTTATGAAAAATGTGAAGGCCATGAAATGGTCAAGTAGAAGACCAATATTTTTGTGAAACTTCGTCATTCAAGAACCTTGTTTACATTTTTGTACATATGCAACGGCCAGGGAAAAATCTCAATGACTGTGTCCTTTGTTTCAATGTGTTGCTCAGGAGCAGCGGTTACTGGTCGTGTATTGTGAGTAATTGCACGGAAATTATAGTTGCAACAGAGAGCACATATATAAAGAAGGAGTTCTGCAAAATATACATTAGAAATGCGAAGATACAGTGGAATATACAACTACGAAGGTACTGCTTGATAAAGCGCAAGAAATTGTCACTGGAAACAAAGTTCACTGCATGTATACACAAAACCTCGCACCAAGATATTTAAATATACGTATAAGTCTTCAATAAATGTACGTATCTAAGTAAAAGTAACTCTATATAAAGCGTCAAACAAGGCGAATAAACATGTTGTGCAATCACAGATTCACAAATCAGAGCATCTTAAGGCGAGCACCCCTCCCCCCACTCTCCCTGATGCATCGCGCGGCGGAAGGCGGCACGCTTCCTCCCCGCTTTTCTCCCTTGCGCACACGAGACTAAGCCACCATCCTCTGCTCACCCATTCCCCGTGGCCATCCTACGCTTTCACTTGCATGGTAAAGCATGCGGCGTGCGGTGACGATGTTATCGCCCTTGGACTTTATAAGAACATGACGGGCGACGGCAGGAATGCGCCTGGAGTGCCCATATAATGGCTATCGCAATGATATAATCAGACTATTCGGCAACTGAAGAATCTCGTGGCCCTGTACTTTCCGCGAAAGAAGATGTAACAAACTCGAACTTTCATCACGCGTCAATTCGCTGCGCTGCAACAATGTCTATATTTCTTTTGCCGGTTGGGGACACCCAAAGGAATAAACGCAAAGGAGAGCATGTTGGCCGCAATCGAATGCCTACTTTGGGCATCTAATGTGGCTACCGAAGGAATATCGAAGGAAACGTGAGACGCTTGGCGCGCAGAGAAACGTATGCATACTGCTCGGTATGCTACACCGGCGAGACAAAATACTTTCCGGAAATGTTGCGATAACATCGAAGTGAAGGTGATCCCCTCAAGCAAAACGCGCTTCAATCCGTCAAGTCCCCACAGTGATGGCGGCGAGCGGCCATTGTTTCTTTTTTCTGGTCTGCTAGCCAGAAAGCGTCCAAAAGTCTGCCAGGCGAAAATCCACTCGGCCAGACAAAAACGAAAGAGCATCGAATTGCGCCGCGCGGTGGTCGGGGCAACACGAGAAAAGTGCATGCGCTCTGGCTGGCTCCGGCAGCCTGCGGGTAGTGAGAACAAAAAAAATCGGATAGGCTCAATGTGTCCTGGCGAATAAAAGTCAAAGGAGAAAAATAAATAAAAGCGTAGTTACCTCTTGACATGGAAGCTTTGGCGCAAGTAAAAAAAGAAATGTTGATATTCTTTTCTGTGACATGACGGCAAGAATGAACCAGCACAACGCTTCGTCTCATCGGACCTTGCTGCGTGCTTTTCCAACTTGTCTGCTATTGTATCGATTTGGTTTGTCTAGTTGTACGGTCCTACTAGCGATCTTAGAAAAGTCAATGTACCTTTGGCGTCAAATGTTTATAACAACATTAAAGCCACAAAGTTCCGGAATCGGAAATGTGAAGCACGACTTTGGAAATGTTGGTGCACCTCTCGCATCAAAGGTTTGTGAGAACTTTATACCCACAATGTTTCGGGATTGAAATTAATGCGCTCCGTACATTGCAAGATGCCGCGATGAGCCCGCTCGTCATCAAAACGCCCTTGATACTTTGTCCTCGGATGGGGCTGCTTGCATCATGCGACTACAGGTGCATGGGCGTTGCCAGGAAATACAGCCCGAGTTCGCAATGTTCGCGCCGAAATGTCTTTTCGAGCCTGAAAAAGACATTCTAGACAAAATCCAGAATCATTTCCTTCGCCGGAGGTTGTTTTGGTCGGCGGTAAAATAAAGGACAAAAAAATTCGCGGGGGGGAGGGGGGGTACTGTATACCTTTCAGTGAATCTCGATTCTTGCTCCGTAATCTCGGCACAAGAGGTCACGTGTTGGGCCACGACTGGGCAAATCTATGCGCTTCGCGGAGCGTTCGCTGGCCAAGCTCTATGGGCCAAGGCTGGCTACGTTACGTAATGCTCTTTCCTAACTTTCTTCCTTCATCCAGGCTGCTGCTGTTCCCCGCTCGTCTCAGGTGCCCTCCTCGGGCTGTTCCTGTCGTAAACCGTTACTGCCGCTGACGCTCTGCGTGTTTGCTACGGTTGCGAAACCCGACAGGCACGCGCTTCTGCGCCTCTTTTCGGCAACGGATCGTTAGCGCAGTTACTGAGATACTTGACGTTGGAGTCGAGAAGTCGCAGGTTGGAAACTCGATCATTGTCGTTTTGCTCTTCTTTTTTATTACACACAGCACCTCAACAGGCATTACGCTGGGGGAGGATATACACAAAAAGACAAAAAAAAAATATGCAGTGTCAATCACACAACTAGTAAAAATAACCAGTAATCACAATCAGTCACACAAACACACATGCCAATAGAAAAAACATGAGCGTGGTTACTGTAACATAAAAAAGAAAACATCACTAGAAATTTATTGTATTTCTTTACTTTATTTTATTTTATTAAAACAACGTTTCGTTTATGCAGTAAATCGCGTCAGCGACGGTTTTCTTCAGTCAGTCGACATAGAAATGGTTACGCATTTAAAGCAAGAAAAGAAAAAACAACGAAAATCAAATTGGTCAAAAACAACGCATTAGCAGCCGCATACCACAGTTTCTATCTTTCTAAGGATGCAAACTTTTCTCATTCTATACTGAGCCTATGTATATGAAGAAGAGCTTCGCACAGTTGCGCTAAAAGAGCATCTAACTATTTCTAAGTGCAAACGCAGCCACTGCAAAAGCCATTCCAGTCTCCACAACGTTGCACCTTATGTCTGAAACTGAGCGTGCAGGCTTTTGACTGTAGATTGAAATAAATTCATTAGAATCCCTTCATTGGCATACTTTTAAACACACCGAGAGTGCTTTTTTTATTATTATTAATATATTTTGCTTTGGGGAGCATGTCTAGTGACTTTAACTCTTTGCGAGCGCTTACAAAGTGATAAACAAGTTATAAAACAACTCTAAAAAGTGCCATATAGTTGTCACTTTCGTCGAACTTCTAAAACTGACGCCGAAAGAATGTTGCACTCTCGCTGGACTCGGCACGATGGGCAACCAGTGCGGAAACATCGCGTGCCAGCAGCAACGACGTAACACGCATCCTAGCGAGCGGTGGTAATAGTCTTCAGTAGCGCATGCTAAGATTCAGCGTCAGAAATTTCGCCGCTCATGTTGGCGCGCATATATTCCAGCTCCTGACCTGCTTGGGCACCCACGGGATAAAACCTAGGTGCGCAAGCTCCTCTCGCAACGCCGCACGGGGCTTGCGAAGAGCTTGGTTGGACGCACGAGCCTAATAATATTTGGGGTTTTACGTGCCAAAACCACTTTCTGATTATGAGGCACGCCGTAGTGGAGGACTCCGGAAATTTTGACCCCCCGGGGTTCTTTAACGTGCACCTAAATCTAAGCGCACGGGTGTTTTCGCATTTCGCCCCCATCGAAATGCGGCCGCCGTGGCCGGGATTCGATCCCGCGACCTCGTGCTCAGCAGCCCAACACCATAGCCACTGAGCAACCACGGCGGGTGGCACGAGCCTAAAGCAAACGCTCATACGGGCCCGAGTTTATCGTCGTTAAATTTGTCGTGACACCCTTCCTGGCCACCCTACCGGACGGTATCAGCATGTGTTTCACTTAGACAGCCAAACCGCCGTACCGCTGCCTGGTCTGCTCTGGCCCTCCCTGTAGGGTTCGCAATCGTGATGATGATTTGCATAATATTGCCACGCACAATTATTTATTATTCACGTGGGCGTTCTTTCACCGGCTAACAAACGTGTTCAAATGTATCACACAGCGCAAGACTGAAAGGCGCTTTCTGTGTAGGAAGTTTCTAGAACGCTACCGTTGGCTCTATCTGTTGTTCGTGCTGTCTCCGAGACTTGGGTAATCAGGCTTCGTGCGCGACGAGAACAGTGGTGCATGTACTACATTCTATAACTTGCGCGAGCACCAAGTACTACGCTGGAACCTTCGGCGACTCATGCATAAAAATTCCCTTAGCGCTTTACCCGCAAATCAGATTTCGACGATCGACCAGTGTGCTCTCCGCCACCATCGTGCAGAGTGGTACTTGTTTTGCTGGGCACAGCTTCGCCCGATAAGCAGTTATTTTCATTACTGGCGTTTTGCAATTGCGGTTGATGACCGTCACTACAGCGTGGCGATATCCACTTCACAGTCAGCAGATGCATAAAATTTTGAGGATCGCTTATCGTTGCTCGGAGCCCAGCGAAACGTCCAACACCGTTTCCCAGTGTGTGTTGCATACTGAAAGCTTATCCCACGCATGTGAACAGGTTAAACATAGAGGCAGATTTTGCAGCGATAAAGGTGATAACTGTTCCAGTACGCAAATACGCTGGTCTGACACCGATATTACGGCGAAAAGGCAAAGCTGCACGGAAATCTGCGTCTCCTAATAAATATTTTATATAGCAATTGATCACGAAAACTAGCAGAGAAGTGCAAGGCACTCAGGAAAGTGACGGATGAGTTTGAAACACATTGATCTGAGGAGACAAGAAGTTCAGCGGGGCGCAAAATTTTGTTTAAAGAATAACCAAATACAGGCTAAATTAACTGCTCGGGCATTTAGGGAATGCAAAAATATCAGTGGCAGATGTATATTCTGAACATTTCGTTCGCCGTGGTGATAGCGCCATACTTTTCTCTTCTTTTTTTCTCCCATTTGTGATCCTTCTTTGCTTAGAGGAAAGAAGAAAAAACAGTCAAAGGAAGGCTTTTTCTTTCTTCTGTCGCCTCACAACGGTGATGTCTCTGAGTACAGAAATATCGTACCAGCTGTTATTACGCTTCAGAAGAACTTGAGCTTGGCCTAGTAGCCTATGCAGCTGTTATTACGAGAGGGCTAATCGATTGTTGCGCCAGACTGCACAGCTTTCGGATTACGTCTCGCAAAGCGCTCAGCCAGATATAAGCCGGGTAGAGCTCTTGGCCGGAGCTTACACGGTGGACGTACCCAGAGCTGATGAATCGATCTTTTGGGGCAGTAGTGCCTGACGTGCAGACATGACTTGCCCAAAGAGGGTCTTCATTTCCGCGAAGAGGAAATGATCATACAGCTAGGATTCGGTGAGCGTCACGCATTATCGGAAGAATGCGCTTGTGTGTCCTCAGTACACTTTCTTAAGCTTTCAAATAATCCTGGACACTTGTTAAGCACGTGACCTCTGCGCAATATCTGATTGTTGCCGGAAAATGCTGTGTATGTATGTCATAAGTACTGCGATTTCCTCTTGTCGGAATAGATAAAATAAAGAAATGGCAGTGGCTAAGTTCGGCTATGCCAGGATATACGTAGCGAAAGCTAAGGCATAGCATGGTTAGCCTCGGTTAATCTTCATTGCAAGTCCAGGTTAATCTGGTTGTCTATCTATGTTGCGGCGTTTAGCCAGTCATTCGGCGCGCTGTTCGTCTGTTTCCTGGGAGATTCGTTTCCTCTTCATCTCGTTTCGATGTCGATTCCAGGCCTCCTCCTGCTTATCAGAATTGTCGCCGTCCATGCTGCTGCCTCAACTGTGGTTGCGGCGCACGCGAGCTCTCCTTTTTAATCCTCCAACATGTTATCAGGCATGCGACGCAGCTGGTGAAGCGAGCGGAGGCGAGCGCAACGACGAGGAACGCGGTGTGACGTCATACCAAACGACGGAAGCGGAAAGGCGCGGCGCTGCGCAGCGGCGGGACACCTGTGGCTTGGTGCTACTAGTGGGGCATGCGCAGTAGGGACTAGGGAGCGAGAGAGAGAGAGAGAAATATCCCGCGAGGCGCGCGTTGTGACGTCATGTGCCTCCTCGGAGCACCGACACAGCGAAATCGCAAGGTCGCGGCCAGTAAAGCTTTCGCTTTAAAATTACCTACCCTACCCCGCGGTGCCGTGACAAAGGCCTAGGCACGTTTATAATCTGACGTATGGATGCTGAGCTAATCAAGAGTGATGTGTTATTAATTGCGGCACTTTCTGCGCAATGGTTATATCAAGAAAGTATTTGCCCTCTAATGCTGAACTCGCCAAATACATTTTTTGTGTATGTGTTCTGCAGTGCGATTACTTATGCTTTCTTTTAAATAAAAGACATCTTCTTTACTCGATCGCCTTGTCGACCCAATTGCAAAGTACGGTCTCACCTACGTTTTCATTTACGCATACCAGCTAGGCGTCACGCGAAGTTACTAGGCAGTTATTAGTCGGCAGACGTCATGTTTATCTGCCACGGAAGATTAAAAAAGCGGGATCTGATCACGTAGTGCCGTGTTATGCTAGTCGATCCCAGTAAACAACCGCAAAATGAGATCCGCTTTCTAGAGTTCATCAAAGGCCATATAACAAGAGGAAATCGGCATCCAGTCGCGAACCTTTCGTGTGAAAAAAATGACATACTTCAATGACGGCGGCGGGCACAGCTCCCAACCCGTTGAGGCAAGATTACTTCAATACACCGAACGCTTCTCGTTTAAGCTCACCTCATTTTATCTCAAACGTTTTTCTGAGATAATCCGTTGACCGATTTTAATGGTCTGTGCCGTTTGAGAGAAAACTTCAAATTCTAGTGACAGTTGGAAGCGTAATTTTGATGTAGCGTCGTCATTTCTTTACAAAGAATAACCGAAATTTGGTAAGTCCGAAAAAACAATGAAAGCACTAAGTTTACAAATCTGTAACCCTGCACGAACAGGAGATATCGCAGTTTTGTTAGCAGTATCCCTTAGAACATCAGAAGCAGAAAATTTGATTTATTAACTGATATCCTACGGGAATTTATGGTAATGCTTACAATGGTTTTTCAAAAGACCTACTGACATATTTAATGGTCTATTTAAAAGCCATGAATATTACATCAACTATTTCCGCTCGATGATATCATCTTTCAATACAGAGTTGCTGAATTGGAAACTTAGTTTCGTTTCCTGAAAATTTGCGATTTCAAAAAAGATTTTAGTACAAAACTAAATGGCCTAAATTAAATATCCACTTCCAACAGTCACTATAGATTTTAACTTTTCATTTTAAATGCAACAAGTTGTGCCTTTTGGTGTCAGTTGTTGCCGGGAAAAACAATTTCTCTTTTCCCATTTATTTAGACAGGAGCCCCCAAGCCCATTACAGAGCCCTTCCTCTTAAAATCATCGCTTTACGCTCTGTCACGAAAAAAAAAATAAACAAAGTCATCATGGTGTACCACACAATACAAAAACACAAACAGCAGAGGTTAAATTTCCGCGAAAGATTGATCCAATCATCTGTGAGCATCACAGGGTTTAGCGCAACAATAAATTGTTGCATGCGTTGCATGCGTCTTCGTTCCGCTCTTCCTTGTCGAGTCCCCCTCTCAGTCATCGCATCGAAACGTCTAAAAAATGAACGCAAACAATAAAACTTGTCCGCCGGCACAATATTACCAGTGAATAGAGTCGGAGTGACAAGCTGTCAACACCACGCAAGGTCGTTTCACAATGCTTGTTTATGCCTCGGGACATATCGCCCGGAGTCTGAGTGAACGTATTTTGTCCGCGCTCCAAGAAAGACGAATTTTTTTTTTCTTTTTGTAACGCGTCGGTGCCTCGGGTTCCAGGAAAGCAAAAAAAGATCCATAGTGAATCTGGCGCCTCGAAACGGGCGTTTCTGTCAAAATAGTTTCCCGTCGGAGGCCGTAGAGTTCGCCGAAAATTTTCCGCTGGGTCTCCCGAAGATGCACAACGCAAAATAATGTTCCAAAGTAAGACTTGTGAAAGCGAGGCTTGAGAAAGTGACGTGACACTTCGTTACTTGGAAGGGGACTCGACGCACAAATGCTTTCATCGTGCTTTTTTTTTTCTGTAACCCAGTTGTGTGTACATTCATCATTGATAACCATGCAGGAGCGCTAGACTCGTAATATCGAATTCGAATTACAGCGTATTTACGCTGCATTATTTCGAAAGCCCCATTGTCGCACTTGGTAAAGCTTACAGCAGCTCTGCATCGTAAGGCAGAGTCGGAAGTATTATAATCCACAAATAAAAAGATCGCTACCACGTACGTACATGTCTTGATGTCTTTCGATGTAGCGCGTAGATGCAAAAAAAAAAATTGCTTGAAATTAAATTTCTGACATTTGTGGTGGATAAACATAAACATTACATGAGGTTGATCTGTGGATAGGATAAAAGTAAGTACTGTTATACGCGTCGTCGTTAGTTCCATTTTATCTAAAAAACACAGCTTGACAAACGCTTTACTTCACGTGGAGTTTAACATGTGTGTTGGATGTGCATTTTCTTTTTTTTTTTTTTTTACAAAGTGTCAGCCTATTATGTTCATTGCGTTTCTTTTTTTTCTCGCGTTACTTTTTCATCGAATTCAGCAGTTCGTATGCGAAAATACCAGTTCCTGCCATTTTCAGCCTTAGACCTATTTCATCCTGCATCATCGTTCATAGTACAACAAATTCTTTCTGAACCAAGTTCGGACATTGCACCAGCATATTTCTTAAGTGTACATTATTTTTGCAAGCGGTTCCAGGAGTTACAACATACGTGAATGGCGTTAATTAAGCGTCCTTAAGAAGAAACTTGTACTGTTGGCTGATTGCTGGTTGCTGATTCCATTGTTGCGGCAAACTTATTGGATCATACCAGCTAACAATAACACCACAGCCAGAAATATAGAAATGTAATTGTGCCCGATAAAACCTTAGCGGAACACACAAAAGACACTGTTTCGTAGACAGCACGCCCTTCTATCCTATAAACTTACATACAACAACGGAATGCACAAATACACAAATTGTGATGTGTGGGACGAGAAAACACCACATCAATCTCATTCAATAACCTAAATACCGGCTAAGTGATAACAATAATATATATATATATATATATATATATATATATATATATATATATATATATATATATATATATATATATATATCTGCAGGCGAAATAGCTCAGCTGTGGGTGAATTTTCGCCACCATCACGAATTTTGGTGTGCTGTTCCAATGAGTGTGACAACTGAGGCAACGCAATAAAATAGGAGGTAACATATCAGTTGGGCTTGAAAAATGAAAAAAAAATGAACAGCGAATTATTAACGAAGTGGAGACAAATGCTAAATGAGATCGCATATGAAAGAGTACAGCGTAGTTCGACAAAAAGAATGATAACAAGCGTTTACACCACGGAACGGTATTCGCAGAAAAAAAATATGTAGAGATCATACGTTTCTGAAAAGTGATTTCACAAAGTTTCACATATTTGATTTTCATTCACTGTGTTCGTTGTGCCCGTAGGGATTTGTTCAATTCACCGCTGTGGACTTAGGTTGCACCTGAGTGCCTCGGATACTGAAGTAAGCGTAAATCTTGAAACATCACTGACCGTTCATTCCGTTAAGTACGCCAGTCCCGATGAATAAGCGGAGGCTTGCGTCAGACCAATCTAATAAGCGAGCTCGAAGTGCAGTTAAATGTGTGGAAGATTTTCTCTCGTTTTCTTGTTTGACGTAACAGTTTTAGGTTCCGCGCCACCTGAAGCGAAGTGTTTTGACACATAATTTTATCCTAAAGTAGCACGTAACAGCAAACAAGAAATTCTCAGAGCAAACTTATGGATTGAATAATGTGTGCCTGACGAAGAGAGACCATACGTTTCGGCAAGAAAGAGAGGGAGCCATGAGAGAGGGAGAGAAGAGAGGGGGTGGAGGGGAAGGAGGGGGAGGAGGGGAGGAGAAGGCGTTTATCCAGAGCTTTCTTTTGTACCTTGAAGCTCGAAGTCCCGCGCATCGCGAAAGCTTTCCCTTCTGCCTCGGGGGTAAAAAAAAAAATTTGATGACAGCAAACGTTACTTCGAAGGCTTAGCGCAGGCTAGCCTGATAGGTTTCAGCGTTCCAGAAGCGAAAAAAAAATAAAGCCTTGCCTTTTCCTGCGTATACGGGCACGTCCCAATAAGAGGTAGAAATGTGCTATAGCGTCCGCGTTGTGCGCGTGGGTTCGAAGTTCCGATTGCAGCCACAAATGCTCCTAACTTTCGCAATGCTGAACAATGTGTTCCTTGAAGCGCCGGGAAATTCCATTTGAGTGCATTCCGAAAAAAATAACTTTAGCGACAGCGTACCGCATGCACGGATTATATTGCCAACCCGAACTCGAAAACCGATGCGAGACCTCCGCTTCTTTCCACGTGTTGCGAAAGCGCTGATGGCAAAATGTGGAGAGAACAGAAATAGGATCTTGCGTAACTTGGCGTGCCTCCGTCATAAAGATTTGGTCTTGGTTTTGTGGCGATGTAAAGGTGGCGTTCACGTGTGAGTTCAAGTACAACAATATGCCAGGTGACTTATTTTCGATGCTCTATGTATACTCTGTGATGGCGCCTCTTTATCGCGAAAAATTGAAAATTATTCCACTAATAGGGCAGCGTTGGCGGTAAAACGCATACGGTGTGGTGTCAGCCGCTCTCAAGTTTAAATTAAATTGTATTATGTAGTTTTAGGTGCCAAAACCCGGATCTGATCATGAGGCGCGCCGTAGTGGGGGACTCCGGAAATTCGGACTACCTGGGGTTCCTTAACGTGCACCTAAATCTAAGCAAATGGGTTTTTTTGCATTTCGCCGACATCTAAATGTGGCCGCCATTACCGGGATTCGATCCGGCGACCTCCTGCTTAGCAGCCCAACACCATAGTCACTAAGCAACCACGGCGGGTGGTCTCAAATTTAAAAATATCTCTGGAAATGTCCCGGAAGATTACCGAGTTTCTGCGGGAATTTCTAGGTTTGCTCAAAATATAGATATTAGTAGACTAGTATACAGTCAAAAACATATACAAGGAACGCCTCTGCAACGAAGTGATCTGTACAACGAAGGAATAATTGTGATCCGCTTGCGGTGGGCCACCTTTGCAACGAAGTATAACAAATAATTTCAAAGGCCCCAAGCACTTCCTCATAGAGGTGTTGGATTGTGCAGTGAAGAAGTGATAATGTAGTGGTAGAGCACTTGTTAGTATAGTTTCAGTATACGGTCTTATAGCCCATGTAGTTTAGAAGCACCGAACACATTCCCCCTTTTTCATGGTGGCATTAACGGAAAAGCGCATACAGAGCGTTGCACGTGGCACAAAACGTTCAGCATGGGTTGTCCCGATACGGTTGCACATTTCTCGATTTCATCAAAACGCATTTTGTACTGCGCACCTTCTGTGGATGGAATCTCAGAAGACTACTCAAAAGATCACATCACTGACACCTCGCAAAAAGAAAATGGAAGTCGGTCAAAGCTTATTCCTGCATTCCTGCCCGCTAAGGTACCTCCAAAACAAAATAAATAGAAAGGCATGCCAAACGCGAGTCGCGCTGGCGGGCGCGAGGCATACTTTGCTTTATCAAAGCACTTGCGAATAGACTTCGACGCTGAGAACGTCTTGTAACAAGTTCACGTGACTCTTCCCTAAAAATTTTCTTATAGGATTCTTACGCAGGGGCGGATGGCGGAGGTACCATAGAATATAAGTCCTTTTTTTCACTAGGATTTATGATTTGGAGATTCGAGATTATTTGAAATTATTTGGATCGTTTGGTTGAGCTATTATTTCTACCAACAGTGCCTGGGGATGAGAGAAAAAGAAACGTGCTTTTTGGCGGTTTGGCAAAGCTCTCACTCCCTCCCCATTGCAGTGGTAGTATTGCAGACAAGACGAATGGATAAGCAACGTAAAATATCATAAAGATAACACGATATTCTACATGTGGGAAGAAAGTTGGACTCAGCAACTCAAGAAAGATATATTTATGCAGCTACCGTAAGTAATGCATATATGTTCCTCATAATTACACCGTGAGCAACAGAATCTAACGAGCAGTTCCGTAATCTGGTTGTCGCTGTAGGACTCTGTGTCAATTTTTTGTTGTTGTAACAAAACTTCAGTGTTCTCGGCATCGTATCCTTTAAAATTTAGGCACCATAATTCGTCCGTACAACATGTATGTTACAATGCTGATAAGGTCGCTCGTGATATGTGTGTCCATAGGCACCCACTACCGGGGGGGGGGGGAAGGGAGGGGGGAACGTTCCGGGGCCCGAGCCCCCTTCAGGGTTTACCGGAGGGGGGGGGGGGCGCTGAGCCCCCCTTAGGCGATGCCGAAGCCCCCCCCCCTCCCCCGCACTCACACACATCTAAAGTGTCATTACCAGGGCTTTGTCACCCACATCATTTGAGGTTTCTTTTGGCTTGCCTCTAGCCTTTCAGTGGAACTTTTGTTAAGGCTAATAGCTTACTGCATCATTGTTGGCGCGGACGTGCACGGCTTTTAATTCATACTTTGCTTTACTTCTGCAAATCCTGACAATAGGAGAGCAAGCGCATCAGAAGCACCAGCGGCGGCTGCCTCACCCGCATTTTCTCACTTCAACATTGTTTTAAATGTCCACTGTAAACACGAAGCACATACATAATATATTTAAATATATACACAGGACAAAGATTATTATATTTTTGAAAGAGAAAGGAGGTAGCTAATTAAAAATAATTTCTGAGGTATGGATAGCCTATGTTTAGAGAATGAATATGTTGCTGTATATTCACCTCGCTTCAAATTACGTTATGTGCTTTTTTGACTATGATAAAAAACTGTAGGCTTCAGGGACCGCTTCGGCAGTTCCTTTTATCAACGGCATGTGAAATGCACGGGAATGTTATGTGTCTCTGTATTGATTCTCTTTTCAGTAAGCAATGCTAACGACTCGTGAAACAAAAATTTCTAATATTTACAGCATTTATTAGGGGTGGAAACATCTTCAGTTGCATGCAAAGGTGAAAATAATACAGGTTGCCCAATTAACTATCATGTACCAATATTTAAAAAAAAACAGAGCAATGCGTTACTCGAAGAAAACCTAGTGCATATTGTTTCCAGTACAGTGAAGTAGCTGGCAGTAATTCTTTCGTTACTTATATTTAATTAGGTAATTTTATTAATTATCTAACTCGAGACGTACTAGGCTAATGATAAGTGTCAATGAGGCGTTTGTAGGCAAAACCAAGGGACATCTAACTGCGGTATTTTCCGCGACATACCAATTGCATACTAATCTTTTTCTCACAGATAAATAGACCCCGCGAGATATGGATAATACCATGTGACTGCGCTCGCACCCGCATCATAAAGCAGCGCACTCGAACAAGCTCCATCTGAGTTAACCAAAACTAAATAAAGGAAATAAGAAAAAGATCAGAATCAAGCTAGTGGCTTATCTGCCCCGCTCCGGCCGAATAACTTGTCGCGTTTGGTGCTAGTTGGAAACAAGCTGTGATAGCTGTTGTATTAGCGTAGTTGAAGTGCATGAACTTTTTTTTTTCGACAAAACCTATTACAACAAAAGCGATTGACACCATCAGTGCAAATGTTTAAAGGTGCGTTATAGAGATGGGACCAATGAACAGAAGATAAACACCATCCTTGCCTTGGGATCTGTAAATGGCAACGAGAGGAGGGCCGCAAATATATATATCAGTCATGGAAGTGTGGCGGTAGACCAAACGCATCGACTATCATAAGAAATTAGGAAAACCGGAGACAAGCTGGCAGCTTGAAGAAGCAGCGGCGGGAGACTCCATCTTTTAGTCCTAGCCTACGCACGAATGTTCTAGCAACTATGGCCACAAACACTCCTGCTAGCGTGTGGAAAGTGGCCGCCCAGGTACCAATTTCCAAATCATCAGTTTGGAGGATTCTAAATGATGGCCTTTCACCTGTACCACCTTAACCTGCAGCAACGCTTGGAAGATAGACACCTGTATAATCACCTGGATTTCTCAAATTAGGTCCTCACAAAACCCTATGAGTCAGCGGACCTTTTGAGCAACATGATGTGCACAGATGATGCCAATTTTTGCAGAACCGCCTAGGTAAGTTTCCATAACGCCGCTATTGGAGGCACCAGTACAAGTGGTCGCTCAATGTGCGGTTCGGAATTTACGTCGGTGCTATAATCGGTCCATTCGCTTTAGATCACACACTGACTGGACAGCGTTACGTGAGCGAAATCCTTGAAGGAGTGGTGGATGAGTTTCTCAGCGAAGTCCTGCTGTCACGCCTTCCACTTCTGTGGCACCAGCAAGACGGAGCACCAGCACACAGCAGCAGCCGAGCCCGAAACTAGCTGGGCGCGAGTTTCATGAGCATTAGATTGGAAGGCACGGGCCTGTAAATTCGCCGGCTAGGTCACCTGACCTCTCTACACTCGATTTCTTTCTTTGGGGTTATGTGAAATATCGTGCTTATACGATCGAGACGGACGTCAGTTCACGGCAAGGATAACGGTTGTCTGCCGTAGAATTTCAGCGTCGGTCATAAAGAAAGCCATTGAAGATGTGGTAAAGCGTACTCAGTACTGCGTAGCTGCAAAAGGAGACCTATTCGAACACGTCCTCTAGGCGGCTGCTAGTGTTCAACGCAGCTTAAGGATTCATAGATAATAAGGGCACACTGAAATCTGACTTTGTGTGTATGTGCGTGTGTGTGCGTGTGTGTGTGTGTGTGTGTGTGTGTGTGTGTGTGTGTGTGTGTGTGTGTGTGTGTGTGTGTGTGTGTGTGTGTGTGTGTGTGTGTGTGTGTGCGTGTGTGTGTGAGTGGTTCGGAAAGCTGGTCGCCCCCCCCCCCCCTGAAGAAGACTCTCCGCCTATGTGTGTGTCTATCGGAAAAGAAACTACTGAGCGTCATCCGGGTTCCAAAGTGAATACTGACCAGGGACGCATCGGAGATCGCTGTTCGAAACGCGCGTTCGATTTGCGTTCAGTTTCGCCTCCAGCGATTGGCCTCGCCCCGCCGAGTTTAGAGATTGCACGCTTGTATAGCAGAGTCATTGGAAAAAAAAATGTCGTGAGTTCCATTGGTTAATTTTGCTTCTAACGGTGCTTACAAATCGACATTTCTGGGTCCACATTCAAGTGTCTTCTACGTAAAATCACTTTCATTGGCCAGCTGAGGCACACACAATTAATTAAACTCTTGGAATTTATGCAAAAGAAAACCACGATATTATTATGAGACATGCCTTAGTGCAGTGCTGATGGTTAAATTTCAACATGGGGTTCTTAACCTGACGGTTATTTAGTACATGCAATTGGAACCCACCCAAATGTGGCCACCGTGACTATTAATTGAACCCGCAACCTCGTGCTCAGCTGCGCATTGCCACATCCACTTGGTTACCGGGGGAAGGTATGCACAGGCATCAATAAACTTACAAGCTCTGAGATTCCTCACGTGGATTTCGTTCTCCTTCCATTTATTCCCATAAACTTCTTCCCCTTTGTAGTGTAGCAAACCGGACGTATGTCCGGTCGACCTCCCTACCTTTCCTTCCTTCCTTTACATACTCCTCTTCCTCGTCCTCCTCCTCCTCCTCACGTGAATCCGTAAAACTGCTGCTTCTATCAGTAACACAGTGTATTGCGAGAATGTGAACAGCGACCATTTAGAGTGGAAAGCATTGTGTGCAATGACAAAAAGTGCAAGCAAGAACGCATAGGTTCTATTGTTTTTACGCAGAGATTACTTGGAGAGAGAGAGAAGAAACTTTATTAATGAATGGTCTGGCACTTTCGTTGTGGTGGCCCCAGGTGGCGGCTCGAAGTCCTTGGACTCGGGCGGCATGAGGTTACTTGGAAACGAAAATAAAAAGTTAATGGCAGGAAGAGGGCAGCATGCGTAGATCAAGGAGCGAGCGGGTGTAGCGGTGTTTGTAATTGACATTACGAGCAAGAAGTTGGGCAATGAAATTAGAGAGGCAGCCATAATAAAAAAATGCATGCAGGGCAGCCAGCGAAACCAGCCAGACGAGCCGGCAGTCAGGCAGCCAGCCAGGTTTGCTACCTTACAGTGTGGGTGAGGAAAAGGGGAAATCTACAGAGGGAGAGGAGGAGCTAGCGAGCACTGAGCGCACGCGGGAGCGTGTACAGGATGATGATAAACAATCGCTCAGGGTGCTGAATTTAGAGAACGGAACTATTGCGTTTCTTTTTCTTTCTTTCTTTTTTAATCCAGCTACGGGTGTGGCCAGGGATCCATTATCATTGACTCGTCGTACAGCACGCGGAGGAGATAACTGGTGGTCTGTTCGAGAGACAGAGTGGTTGTCAAGCATAAGGTACAGGCCGTTGAGGAGGACATAAAGCTTGGTGTCGTGATAAAAGTACGAAATTTTCGGCACTTCGATAGGAGTCGACTAGCGATAAACAATGGCAATGCCAGAGCGCTAGTATCGCGATCTGCAGTGGACATGGAATAGGCAAATTTGATTAGTTACGATCCATAGACCTATCATGGATCGCTCTGTGCTGCAATAAATTTACGCTTCGTTCCTCCGGCACACGGCGTATACGTCGTTGCGCACCCAACGCCGCGCGAACTGCGCACTGCGCAGGCGCGGCCACCTACCGGAGCGGGTGAGCGCGACCGCCCCGTTCGATACGGCGCAGATCGTTAAAAGGACATCAATTTCCTTTTGGTAGACGGCCGACCAGCGGGCTCGAGAACGGTTCGCCCACGGGCTAAGCGGCAGGCTTCGTAAAAACTGCTCCTGATTGCGCCGGTAGGGCGTGAGTGTTCTCCGCAACTGTATGCCCCCACACACTAGTCGCTCACGAATTACGCCTCTTTCTCGCTTAGCTAAGAGAAAAAGTTGTTGCTTTTGTTGTTTAATAACTGCCCCGCAATTAGACGTGTAGGCTACGATAGAGCCAGCTATCCCAAGATCCCGTTCTAGAAATTGAAACCGCGCATTTCGTTACAAATGTGCAAACACATACTACTAAAGCACGAACATACGTCGGTACGCCCAACACACGCATAGTCGCAGTGGATTGTGGTTTCTGAACTTTTCATGTAATTGCCACGTTTACAAAATCATTTTTGAGTGGTTATATTGGTTGTGTTGTACAACCTTCCGTGAGTACTTTCGATGCGCTTCCGTTAAGGGTCGACGCTTGTGTTTTATCATTTTCTCTTGGTGCTTTCGCGATACGAAAGCAATAGCTTATTCCTGCTACGCGTCTGTGAAAGAAGTTCCGATGAGTGAAGGAAGCGCGTAGGCGTGACTTCGTCACCTGCACTTTTGCTCCCCACCATATAGACCGGAGTCTGAATCTGCGAAACTTTTTGGCTCGTAGGAACCTTTCCTGAATGGTAGGCCGCTTTCGCTAGTAGTATTTTCGCTGTCGCTATGTGCTGGTTTTTGTTTTTACGAGCTTAACTAGCGCAAGAACTTTTCGAGAGCACAGGCCCAGAAGCTTTCACTCGCGCACGCCCGCTTAGAGGAAACGCACTTAATCTCAATCTCAGTCAACAGCTGCCACCGCCGCCCACGCTAGGGTGCGGGTTTGGCGACGAGGCAGCCGCCGGTAAGGCCAAGGCAAGCTAACACTGCTGGTAAGCATGCGATAAGAAGAGGCTCGGCTTTGTCATTGCTGTTGTCTCGTTTGTTCCGCCAGTTCCCGCAGTGCCCGCAGAAGGATGACTGCATGCCGCAAGAAGCGAAGAAAATTCTAGTTTAGAGTAGGTTTCTCTTTCTCTCTCTCTCTTTCATGCCACCACCATCACATCGTTGGATAGACTGTCTAGCTTCGCAGTGAGCCGACATAACATTCTGATATTCCGCCAGGGCCAAAGCAGGAGCCCCTAAGGTGTCATAACGGATCCTTCACATTAGCGCCACTCAGAATTAGTGAAGAAAAAAATGAAAAATAAGAAGAAACTGGAGAGAGGGTGGGCTCTATGTCTCTATGTTGTGGGCTCTATGAGGGTTGGCTCTATGTATACGTTGTCTCCTCCCGACAAACACACACACACACACACACACACACACACACACACACACACACACACACACACACACACACACACACACACACACACACACACACACACACACATGAGGATATATGAGGATATCTAGTCTACCCAAAGAGAGAGCAAACGATAAATGAAAGGTAGGGAGGTTAACCAGCACTGAGCCCGGTTGGCTACCCTACACTGGGGAAAGGGAAAAGGGGAAGGAAAGATTAAAAGAAGAAGAGAAAGTACACTGGGGATATCGTTCGGTCACTCAGTCCGGATCACAGACGCTGACTCAATCCAGTAGCTTTCAAATATCGCAGCAGCGCTTTTGTGGCCTTTTGTAGCTGTGATATGCGATGCCATGGTCCCAAGATCTTGTTCAAGGTGAACGGTGTACTATCTAGCTCATGGAGAGCTGTGCAGAGGTCATGTCTTTCGTTTTCAAAAGATGGGCAGTAGCACAGTAGATGTTCTATAGTTTCCTCGACACCGCACGCATTGTAGTCGGCGCTATCGGCCATTCCAATTAAACACGTATATGCATTGGTGAATGCGACGTCAAAGCGTAAGCGGCACTACATTGTTTCCTCAGTTTGCGAAAGCCCTAGTCTACCTAAGATCCCCTCTGCACCTGCCTTCACTATGATCGCCACTATGAGCGCCTTCTACTCCACACGACATTAGATAAAATGTATTTTAGGTTATTCTGGTTTATTGTTTTTTTCCTTATTAACAGCTTAAAAAAGCTTAAAAGTATAAATAATCTCCTCTAGGTTTCCTTTGACTTCGGGTTATCTTTTTTGAGATTTATAGTGTTTTTAAATATCGCCTGTGGGTGATAGCACAATTATTGTCCTTCAGCTGGAGTATCGAGGCGGACATTACCTGCACGAGAATTCGAAACACATTCACCTAATTAGCGCAAATTCAATTCATTAATGAACTTAAATAAATAATTTACGGCACGTATTGAAATTTACGAACTGTAGCGGGTGACGTTGCAAGACGTACGCACTTTAAATGAATTTGTAGGATAACACGAGTTTCGAGATATTATTTCCGAAAGTGTGTAACGAAATATATGGGCGTTCCAATTACTGTTGTGTTTGAATGCATAAAAGATCGTTTTGTTAAGAAGGCAAGTGGAAGAGCGCCGCATTCTTACGACAAGTTTGATTACGCATATCTTCAAACTGGCGTCATTCCCCAAATTCCGTTCGAGTAGGTACACCTTCCAAACTCATTCGCTACAATTCGTAAATTTCAATATGTACTGTAAAGAAATTAACTGAGGCGGTAATTAGTGAATTTTTATTCATTCGTTGAATATGTGTTCCGATTTCTCGTGCACGTAATGTCCGTCCCTCTAAATACTCCAGCTCAAAGACTAGAATTATGTTATCTGTAAAAAGCTATGTTTGAAAATCTCAAAATTTAAGAATGATCACCCTGTACATGGTTGTTACGGAAGAAAAATCTTGCCCCTCCGTTTCTGCGGTTCTTATAGTTGACTAATCGCCGTCTAAATTAACCAACAAGCATGGTTTACCTTGTAGTTAACAGTTTATTCACTCAAGGTCACGTGATAAAGAAATAGCTGCGTACATGGCAACGTCATTACTCATTGCGTCATTGTGTCAAATTGCTGGTTTATGGCAACGTCATCAAGCAAGCGCTTGGCGTATATTCTACCTCAGACGACAATACATGGCCTCACTATGCGTTCTCTTAATGGAGTCCCATGACATTGCAAAAAATACGTTTAGTCACGATGTTTTCTTTTATAGTTAAGCTTCGGGACCCCATATCTTCATCTGGTAAACTCAGTACAAAACTTTGTATCTATTTATACGCCACAGTTTACCCGTGCATTTACACTGTAGATGGATCCCGCACAGTACTATCTCGTATGTCTCTCTCGTCCCTAGACGCGAACTGAATTGAAACAGGAGAGAGGAAAGGCAGGGTTTTGAACCATACGCACGTCGGGTTTGCTTCCCTTCACAGGTTGTAGGAGATACAGGGATGAGAACAGAGAGAGGAGAGGGAGCACAGTTTCAAGCACATTTCGAGGTGCACACCGAGTCTCTAAATAAAAGGTCGCTAAGGCCTGTCGACTTAAGGGACCGCAATGTCGCCTTCGTGGATTTCTCTGAACCATACGCGCGCGGCCATGGTTCAAGGATTTTTCATTTCCGAAATAATCTAGAGTGAAGCCGGTCCAATGCTGTCCTAAGAGGACAGCAGGCTTCATTCAGCATTGCCTCAGTCCCCGGTACGATCGACGTCGTACCGGGCACTGAGGCACAATATGGGTTCAACATTTTCTTTAGATCCACAAAAGTCTCACATGGGCGTTCCCCCATTGCGATGTAGAACGAGTATGGTTTGTAGATGCTACGCCGAGTTGAAGGTGCTTCATGGTGCAAAGATTTTTCATTTCCGAAAATGGTCTAGAGTGAAGCCGTTCCAATGCTGTCCTAAGACGTTCACGATCGACGTCGTACCAGGGACAGAGACAGAAAATGGGTTCAACGTTTTCTTACATCATCATCAGCCTGGTTACGCCCACTGCAGAGCAAATGCCTCTCCCATGCTTCTCCAACAACCCCGGTCATGTACTAATTGTGGCCATGTCGTCCCTGCAAACTTCTTAATCTCATCCGCCCACCTAACTTTCTACCGCCCCCTGCTACGCTTCCCTTGGAATCCAGTCCGTAACCCTTAATTACCATCGGTTATCTTCCCTCCTCATTACATGTACTGCCAATGCCCCCCCCCCCATTTCTTTTTCTTGATTTCAACTAAGATGTCATTAACGCGCGTTTGTTCCCTCATCCAATCTGCTCTTTTCTTATCCCTTAACGTTACACGCACAATTCTTCTTTCCATAGCTCGTTGCGTCTTCGTCAATTTAAGTAGAACCCTTTTCGTAAGCCTCCAGGTTTCTGTGCCGTAGGTGAGTACTGGTAAGACACAGCTATTATACACTTTTCTTTTGAGGGATAATGGCAACCTGCTGTTCATGATCTGAGAATGCCGGTCAAACGCGCCCCAGCCCATTATTACTTTTTTTATTATTTCCGTCTCATGATCCGGCCGCCGTCACTGCCTGCCCTAAGTAGACCTATTCCCTTAACACTTCCAGTGCCTTGCTACCTATTGTAAATTGCTGTTCTCTTCCGAAAGTGTTAAACATTACTTTAGTTTTCTCCAGATTAATTTTTAGACGCACCCTTCCGCTTTGCCTCTCCAGGTCAGTTAGCATGCATTGCAATTGGTCCCTTCAGTTACTAAGCATGGCAATATCATCAGCGAATATCGCAAGTTACTAAGCTATTCTCCATTAACTTTTATCCCCAATTCTTCCCAATCCAGGTCTCTGAATACCTCCTGTAAACACGCTGTGAATAGCATTGGAGAGATCTAATCTCCCTGCCTGACGCCTTTCTTTATTGGGATTTTGTTGCTTTCTTTATGGAGGACTACGGTGGCTGTGGAGCCGCTATAGATATCTTTCAGTATTTTTACATACGGCTCGTCTACACCCTGATTCCGCAGTGCCTCCATGACTGCTGAGGTTTCGACAGAATCAAACGCTTTCTCGTAATCAATGAAAGCTATATATAAGGGTTGGTTATATTCCGCAAATTTCTCTATCACCTGATTGATAGTATGAATATGGCCTATTGTTGAGTAGCCTTTACGGAATCCTGCCTGGTCCTTTGCTTGACAGAAGTCGAAGGTGTTCCTGATTCTATTTGCGATTACCTTAGTAAATAGTTCGCAGGCAACTGACAGTAAGCTGATCGGTCTATAATTTTTCAAGTCTTTGGCGCCCCCTTTCTTATGGATTAGGATTATGTTAGCGTTTTTCCAAGACTCCGGTACGCTCGAAGTCATGAGGCATTGCGTATACAGAGTGGCCAGTTTTTCCAGAACAATCTGCCCATCATCCTTCAACAAATCTGCTGTTACCTGATCCTCCCCAGCTAGCTTTCCCCTTTGCATAGCTCCCAAGGCTTTCTTTACTTCTTCTGGCGTTACCTGTGGGATTTAGAATTCCTCTAGACTATTATCTCTTCCATTATCATCGTGGGTGCCACTGATACTGTATAAATCTCTATAGAACTCCTCAGCCACTTGAACTATCTCATCCATATTAGTAATGATATTGCCGGCTTTGTCTCTTAACGCATACATTTGATTGTTGCCAATTCCTAGTTTCGTCTTCACTGCTTTTAGGCTTCCTCCGTTCCTGAGAACATGTTCAATTCTATCCATATTTTATTTCCGTATGTCAGCTGTCTTACGCTTGTTGATAAACTTCGAAAGTTCTGCCAGTTCTATTCTAGCTGTAGGGTTAGAGACTTTCATGCATTGGCGTTTCTTGATCAGATCTCTGGTCTCCTGCGATAGCTTACTGGTATCCTGTCTAACGGAGTTACCACCGACTTCTATTGCACACTCCTCAATGATGCCCACAAGATTGTCGTTCATTGCTTCAACACTAAGGTCCTCTTCTTGAGTTAAAGCCGAATACCTGTTCTGTAGCTTGATTTGGAGTTCCTCTATTTTCCCTCTTACCGCTAACTCATTGATCGGCTTCTTATGCACCAGTTTCTTCCGTTCCCTCCTCAGGTCTAGGCTAATTCGAGTTCTTACCATCCTATGGTCACTGCAGCGCACCTTGCTGAGCACGTCCACACCTTGTATGATGCCATGGTTAGCGCAGAGTATGAGGTCTATTTCAATGCTAGTCTCGCCGTTCGGGCTCCTCCACGTCCACTTTCGCCTATCCCGCTTGCTTAAGAAGGTATTCATTATCCGCACATTATTCTGTTCCGCAAACTCTACTAATAACTCTCCCCTGCTATTCCTAGAGCCTATGCCATATTCCCCCACTGCCTTGTCTCCAGCCTCCTTCTTGCCTACCTTGGCACTG